>NC_064626.1:1252224676-1252527707 GCF_023864275.1 Schistocerca cancellata
TGGTCAGTTAAAATCGTAATCGCGTTACCTGCACGTTATGTGTGTTGAATACCTATCGGGCTTTACTTAACATCGATCTTTTCTTTTTTGCGTATGCGGTCAGTGTCTTGCTAGATACCCTAGAAACTGGAAGCAGTCAACCGTCTTGGAAATGAACGCGAATAAATAAATGGCCGTGTAATCTATGGAACGTTAATATTCCACACTAGTTATGCCCCTGTTTGTTACTTAAAAGTAAGAAGTATTTGTAGAAAAATTGAAATTATCAATGTTTAATACAGGTCTCTTTCGAAAAGTGTTGATTTATAACGTGAACTAGAGGAATGTTGCAGAAAAAAATTCAAGTTTATCATATAGCGCTGGAAAACGCAGTTTTCCCCCCAGAACAGATAGATTTTAAAAATACTGAAAAACAAAAACATGTCATATATCTCTTCAATACTCCATCGAGATTATATAAAACATGTTTCTGTTATTCATAAACAACTTGCGCGTATATCAATAATAAAAGGAAATTTTGCTTTTGATCACGATGAAAAACGTTTTACTGCGCACAAAATAGTAGCCATTATATCGATTTCTTTTATATTTGTGCATGGAAAACGTACTTGTATCAAAAGTAATTGCTCTAGTTGCATAAAAGCGCAGGAATTGCATAATGAACTAATTTTTATTACTTTTAAAACGCAGTTATGTTCCGTAAGGATATAAAATACACAATGGACTAAAATTAATTAATAATGATGTGCAGCTGAAATTACGTGAAATAGAAACAAACAAATAAACAAAAAAAAAAGAAAGAGAAATCGTTCGGCTCCGAGTTCTTCTCTTACACATTAATTTTTCTTTCCTGTTCATTGCCACTAATATTATAGGTAATCCTATCATTCAGTACAAAAAATACAGCACCGTCGTTTTGGCAGAGCGCAACTCCAGTTGTTGGTGTACCTACAAACGTAGAAGGACGTGAAGAACTTTTTGAACCTGAGATTCTGACTTCATAACTTTGATGAATGTTATTTCATTAATATGTCAAAGACGTTTTCGGACATATTGTATTTTGACTTTCTTTCTTGTTTTCCTATGAGGAATCCGCCTCCAAAATCCGTAAATGTATTTCTCATAAACGTGTGTGCGTCCGTGCGTGCATCCATGTGAGCAAAGCGAGTGATATGCTTTCGCATTCACATGTTATGCTGATTCTTATCCGATAACACATCAACACGTTCATCATTACCGACGTCTCGAAGTTACATCGCTAGGCAAAGAGCTATTAATTAAATCTGATCCTCGACTACTGGATCTGTGACCATGAAGCTTAACAGCGCTTTGTTCACAACATCATGAGTGTATCAACAGACGAAGCTTCTCGAATGCAGTGTTTCCCACGTATTCGCTCATTTCACGGTTCCGTTGGAGATGTTCTTCACCTCTTGACACAAAAAAGAAACGCAGTCGGTAGGACTCGAACCTACGCTCCCAGAGGAATCTGATTTCTAGTCAGACGCCTTAACCACTCGGCCACGACTGCCGGTCGCAGAGGTGTGTCTCTACAAGTGCATCTGCTCCTTTACAAGCAATCAGGGATTGATGACCTTAGCAGTTAAGTTCCATTTGAACATTTGAACTAGTAAAAGGGATACGCGAAGGCACAAAGGTCGCTAGGCAAAGCGTGTACACGATGCGTGTTGCATGTTGACCAATGACATTAGACTGCGACAAGGTAACATACCACTTTGTCACAAAAAGAGCAAAACTGACGTTTCAAATCTGGCTATTTCCTAAATACGAGGACAGTCTTTTAAGTTTTTACAAAAACAGTGAAAGAAAAACTTGTTCCCTTACAAACTTTTTTATAGTTTTTCGAAATATTACCCTATGCAATTTACATCTTTTGCATGCTATCGAAATAATTCTAAGAACATTTTTTCCGCGTTAATGTGTGTACCTCACAGACACAGTTCTGGAAGGATTCAACAGCTTCTCGAGATGATGAAAATAGTTGTGCACCCATATTTTCTTCGTGAAATGTTCTCGGGATGCCAATTGAGTGGCAGCGCCATTTTAGTTAAACTGATACACCATGAGCATTGATTTACAGGATCGGAGAACAGTTAATGCTGAATAGTATACTGCTCGTGGTCTCGCGGTAGCATTCTCGCTTCCCGAGCACGGGGTCCCGGGTTCGACTCCCGGCGGGGTCAACGATTTTACCTGCCTCGAGATGACTGGATGTTGTGTCGTCTTCATCATAATCATTCATACCCATTACGGTCGGAGGAAGGCAATGGCAAACACCTCCACTAGGACCTTGCCTAGTAAGGCGGTGCGGGTCTCCCGCATCGTTCCCCTACGCTCTGTAAAGAAGCATGGGACTTCATTTCCATTTCCATACTACAATTTGTTTTGGAGAAGTCATTGAAGAAATCAGTAAATACAGTAAAAAGTGCCACATCATCCTTCATAATGACAGTGATATAAGTCATATAATTTATTTGACGGAGAAATACGTCAAATTAATGACTCATTGTCAGCATTCATTCGATTCAGAGTTAGTCTCCAGTCATTCAAGGACGAGACAGGACCTGATATTAACAGTAGCAGCCGAGTGGCAGTATCGCCTTGTGGCAACGTTTCAACAAGTCTGCGACTCATCATCTTCAGGCGAAAGTTTTCATCAATTAAACTCTCCTAGACAGCCTGCATTCCCACATAAAGGGTGACAATTATTGAACTATATGATATAAAATCATCATAACTTCTGAACGTTTGGCGTCAGGACGTTCAAACTGCACGGTTGGCCGCGGGGCATGATGGAAATTAGCATGGACATGCATGCTTTGGTTTAGCGACGAAGTCCACTTTTGTCTGGATGAGTTCGACAATATGCAAAATTGGCGAAGTTGGGGGACTGAGAATCAGCATTTCACGATCGATCAGTGTCTTCATCATCAACAGGTGATTGTGTGGTGTGCAATGTCCAGTCACGGAAAAGTCGATGCGCTATTCCTTGATGGCAAAGTGACTACCGAATGGTACGTGAAGGTTTTGGAAGATGATTTCATCTTAATTATCCAAAGTGACCCTGATTTCGACAAGATGTGGTTCATGCAAGACTGAGCTCGACCCCATCGAAGCAGGAGAGTGATTGATGTCCTGGAGGAACACTTTGGGGACCGCATTCTTGCTCTGGAGTACTCAGAGTCCACTGGCATGGGTCTCGATTTGCCGCCATATTCTCCGGATTTAAACACATGTAACTCCTTTTGTGGGGCTATATGAAAGACAAGGTGTACAGCAGTTACGCCAAAACCATTGATGAGCTGAAAACAGCCTTTCAGGAGGTCATCGACAGCATTGATGTCCCGACACTTCAGCGGGTCATGCAGAATTTCGCTATTATTGTGCGCCACATCATTTCCGATGATGGCAAGCATACGGAACATGTCATAACCTAAATTCGAATATCTGTAGTGACGTTTACGTGTTGAATAAAGTGTGTTAACGCCGTAGTTTGTAACTAATTTACGTCTTTTCACATAGCTCAATAATTGTCACCCTGTACAAACAATTCTGTCTAACATAAGGAAACAAACGAAGCCATTAAGCAATAAAAAAGGTGAATACGGGAAATGAGATATTAATACGATGTATTTCTCCATCAGATAATCTGTTGTTTGATGTGTTGTGTGAGTTACTGGCAGTGTCAGGAAGAGTGTTGTGGCGTTTTTTGTAGTATTTCCTTATTTAATCAATAATATGTGCCAAGAGAATTGTCATATGTTACTAAGCATTGTTCTTGGATGCTGTACATCAATGTTCACAACATATCCAGTGCAACCACAGAAACAAGCGATTAGTTTCTTGGAAATGCTTCGTAAACGAACTACTTTGTTTAACTTGGAACACACAAGTACATGCTTGAAGCTTAGTTTGCGACGCGTACGGACATACCTAAATTTCATCTTCTCTGCCATGTAAACGAATATTGCATTTCGTCAGTCGTATTTTTTTGCGTTTTCTTACACGAACTGGCACGAGCACGTTTCTAAACTTTGGTCAAACTGTGCGTTTCCATTGAGAATCAACATTTTTTGCAGCTAAATGTTCATGCAGCGCCGAATACACTGCAGTCTTCGATATGCCTGTCACATGTCGAGGCCCTTCAATCACGCTGTGCACAGGGATGATTTTTTAAAACAATAAACGATTTTTGTCGGCCTACATGGAATTCATCGCTGATGTGAGCAAGACCACGACGAAATTATGGAACCCAGTAGTAAACAGCCTTCCCTGAAGGTAACTGATGGCCAAAAGTTGAACGAAGGGATACGAAGCATTGTTGTTGAGTTGCTCCTTTATGAAAATCGTTAAAAGCGTGACTGGCTGTACAGAGAGCAATGCTTGAGGCCTTCAGAGACAACCCAAAGAAATTCTGGTCGTATGCGAAGTTTGTTGGTGGTACCAGAGTTAACCTCCAGTCATTCACGGACGAGACAGGAATTGAACTGAGAGTAGCGAAGCAAATGAGAAAAGCTTAACTTCGTTTTCAAATATTCTTTTACAAAGGAAAACCAGCAGTATTGCACCAATTTAATAATCTTACCACTGAAAAGATGAGTGATACAGATATTAGCGCCAGTTGCATTGAGGAACAACTGAAATCACTGAACCTGAACAAAGAGCCAGAGCCCGATGCAATCCCTATCAGATTCCATATCCAACTTGCGGCTGAGTTAGTGCCTCTGTTTACTGTAATCTGTCATAGATACCTCGAACAAAATGCCGAGTCCAGCAGTTGAAAGAAAGCACAAGTCACACTCGTCTACAAGAAGGATAATAAATGTGATCCATAAAACTACTGTCCAGTATCCTCGAGATCCAAGTGTTATAGCATCTTATAACATGTTCTGAGTTAAAATATAGTGAGGCAGCTCGAACATAATAACCTCCTCCTTGCCAACCGGCATTGATTTCGAAAACTTCAGTCATATGAAAACCATTTCGCACTTTTGTCACATGGTATACTGGAAACCATGGATCAGGGAAGTCAAGTAGACGCAGCATTTCTTGATTTCCGAAAATAATTTGACTCAGCAGAACACCTGTGCTTGTCATTACAGGTACTATCCTATGGGGTATCTGTTGTGGATTGGCAAGAGAGCCAACCCGGTGTGAGAGGAAGCCGAAAGGCACGCGTTTTAGCTCACGCAGACTGGCGTGAGGTCTGGAACAGGTCAAGGAAATTAGACTAGCAAAAAAGGACGTAGTTGGGGAATACTTAACTTTAATCCATAAATGGTGAACATCGCTCTTGACGGTACATGTTTTACAGCATCAATAGTAACTGGTAATGGCGCCTTGCTAGGTCGTAGCAAATGACGTAGATGAAGGCTATGCTAACTATCGTCTCGGCAACTGAGAGCGTATTTTGTCAATGAACCATCGCTAGCAAAGTCGGTTGTACAACTGGGGTGAGTGCTAGGAAGTCTCTCTAGACCTGCCGTGTGGCGGCGCTCGGTCTGCAATCACTGACAGTGGCGACACGCGGGTCCGACGTATACTAACGGACCGCGGCCGATTTAAAGGCTACCACCTAGCAAGTGTGGTGTCTGGCGGTGACACCACAGTATCAAGCGAAATTTGTGATTGGACTGAGGATTTTTCGGTAGGGAAGACGTAGCAGGTTATCTTGGACGAAGAGTAATCGACAGATGACGTAACTTCGGGTGTACCTCAAAGTATCTGTCACGGCAGCAACACAGTATCCTTTGTTTCCAGGTCCTCCAGTGGTGGAACCCTTCAACTTCCCGGTCAACGTGCGAGAGGGAGCCAGGGCGCAGGTGACGTGCAGCGTTTCTTCTGGGGACCTTCCGATTCGTTTCTCATGGCTCAAAGACAACGCACCAATCCCAAAGGATCTTCAGGTACTTATACCATATGTTTCTTCAAATGAGTTGTTACTTTAAATATCGTAACTGTTAAAATTATTTATTTATCACAGACTACAAAAGATTTAAGAAACATTGGCTCCTCAGAGACACACAAAAAACATAGTACTAAACACGCTTTTAGTTTTACCAATTCCAAAGATTCCGCTGCACTTGCACAAGAAAGATATAAAAACTCACATTACACAAGTATTACAATACACTTCATATTTTCCTTTTCAGTGATAACGAAGTTTAGCACACTGATAGCATCTTTTCATGGTGATTGCAACCCAAGCTGCACTAAGGTATGGTTGTTTATTTTTAAACATTTATCTTCTACGTGAATGTGTGATTCATTGGAGATGTCGTCGTTGAAACCGAGGGTCAGTTCAGGGTGAGCTTGTCGGATGTGGTAGAGTATGACATCAGCCATACTTTCTTTGAAAGAGTCCCATAGCTGTTTTGGATTCGACGAGTTACAAGTTGTTAGAATTATGGCAAATTTTTTCAGCTGAGACAACTAGTGTCAATTCCCATTGGTTTTCGTTTTCCAGTATTCCTAAGCGTTGGCACGCTTCTCTGTACGTCTGGCATAGGTAATCGTCAACAGTCTTGAGATCCGTAAAACTTACTGGTCCCCGTAATTCGTAACACCGCAGTACAAACATTCGGCACTGTTCGGATGTATGGTGTATATTAGGCCTAGTGCTCCAGTTTTCATCATTTATGAATGACTTTCTACTGGAATTCCTCGTTTTCGTCGTTGAAAGAGTTTTCCTGTTGTGTTCCACGTGTTGTAGGTAGGGACGCCGACTTGTAGTGTTATTTTCGCGAACGGATCCGTTTGCCTCAGTTGTTAAAAATCCGTTAATGTCGTGTTCTGAGGCAGTTCGCTTGCAATTTTTCTGGCGGCGTATTTTGAAAAATAAATTCTCTGTCCATTCTCCAAATGTGCTGCTAGATGTTGCACAGTTGGTTCGCGTTCGTGTATGGGAAAACCGAAAATCCGCCACGCTGCTTCGTTACTGTTGACTTATCTTCCAATTTGGTACATGAGGATCTCGTCGTTTCCGTTTTGTTGTTCGTTGTCTTTGCGTATTTGAAATACTGCCATGTCGCTGCCATTGTTCACAGACTTACAACATATTTGATTAATTTCACTGAAATCCGGTATTCTACCTTTATGTATGCTTGGAACATTTTGGAAAGTAGTGTGTTATATGGTACTACGCATTGATTACCTTCTTCTAGTTCGTCGCTGCCTCGTATTTGTATTTTTACTGTGAAGTCACCGTGTTTGGGTGATCGCCTACTGTATTTGGAATAGCCATCAACTCCGGTTTATATGTCGACCACGTATGATTTTAGGTATTTTTTGTACATATTCCATCACTCATAAATGGCGAATTGAGGTTTAATCGCCCGCATGGGCCATTACTATGTCGTACAGTTCGAGATCTTGTTGTGGATTGGGTGATGATTTTGTTGACATCCGTGTGTCGAGTAGCCACATGAGATTGTGTGAGTGAGACTCCTCGTTTTTGCCATTTGATTGATGTGGACCCAGCGTCTAACAGTTCCAAAGATGTGGTATTTTGAGAAGACTTAAATAACTCTGTCAGAAACTAGGGCTATTATATCGTGTCGATACATGGAGGCTTGTCTGTTGTTCTTTGATTTCTCGTCACGACGGGTTGCATGTGAATGTTATGCAGAAGTTAGGTCGTCCGTATTTTCTTATGTAGGTCATGGCATCTTGGTGTACTCGTGCATGTGTCTCGGTCTTACTATGTATGACGAGGGTGAGATTATCATTGTTCCAATGTCAATGTTTCCCTGATTTATGATTGCGTCTCGAAGGTGGATGTATTCTTTCGCGCGTAGTTTCTTCTGATTCGTAAAGCATCCTTTCCGCCTCTGTTTATGCACACATGTCTACCAGCAATTGTTCGAATAAACGGCGAGTGTTGAGAACGTGATTCTACGTTTCATTGTTTCTGATCGTTTAGCGGTACCCGCAGGACTCTTTGGAAATGACATTTTGTTTGTTTCTACGCCTGTTTTAGGTTGAACTTGTTACGCATTAAAATGATATCCCACCTCTCCGTGTAGAAAGATTAATGGATGTTAGAAGGCATCATATGAAAGGTGTGACTACAGTGCGTCGTGGTCCTCTTTTTCATTGGCAGCCCTGCAGCCTGGCGACTAACGCGAGTTTAGGTGTTCTCGTAAAGAAAAGTCATTTTAGATTATAAAAACGTATAGATTAGTACTGATTACGTGGTAAATATGTGTATTAGTGTGCCTTTTAAGTGTACCATTAAAGGTTTCATTTTTCTTTACGTAATAGCAGAAAACGCGAAAAGACCGTACAGTCGTATTTTCTGTTTACGTTCTGCTGCAGCAAATCTATAGAATTTCGTTTATTGTTCCTTGCTCTCTCCAGCAATTTAACTTAGCGTATCCCTTCATTATTTAACTAGCATTTCCGGAAAGTAGCGTAAAGTTTAAGTTGTTGTTTCAGAAACTTTGCACTTTTGTTTTTGTTTACACACAGTTGCGTATAGGCCAAATTTGTGTAACCATATTTTCGTGTTTATCTGTAATTTAATTGACTTATTCTTAATAATCTATTACGTCTATCATGAGTGAAAAGTGCTTGACTTGCCGTAGAATTGTTAGGTCGGGGCTTTGGTGTGATAGGTGCTGTAGTTTTTTCCATGTGGGTGACTAGTGGCGTGGGAATACGGGAAGTAAATGAGACTCATCAGTGGTTTTGTAAGATTTGTAGTAGAGATAGGAAGATACTAGAACAGGAGGGGAAAATTGCCACCCTTCAGGCCAGAGGAGATCTTGACAGGCTAAGGTTGGAGAAGGGTAAAGAGAGGTGGGAAGTGGCAACAGGAGGAACAGGCCTAGAACCTTGTCTGACAGCTTCATGGTGAACGTGGAAAATAGATTTGACCTGTTGCTTCAGTTAGAAGCTGGTGAGCCTCAAGCAGCTGCAGGTGTAGACAGGTGTTGTTGTTAGGTAGTTCCCATGGAAGAGGTGTTGGCCAACTTTTGCAGGATGAACTAGGATCAGAATACCAAGTCACCAATTTTTTTAAACCTAGTGCTGGTCTGGAACAGGTGACAGAGGATTTAGGATCACTTTGCAAAGATTTCACTAAGGAAGACACCGTGGTTATAGTGGGTGGGGCAGGTTACAGTATTGACAGAGATCCTGGGTACAGTATAGAGTGTGACCTGCCGAAGATTGCATCGGCATCGAAGCATACTGGTGTTGAGTTTGTAACTGTTCTTCGGTGCCATGACCGACCTAATTTGAACTCTTCTGTCAAGAGAGTTAATTTGGAGCTGGAACGGCTGCTCATGTCAGGTGCGGGGTCACACATTGGTGTGGTTCCTGTTGATTCTCTCAGTAGGTGGGATTATACTAGGCATGGCCTTCACCTCAACAGGAAGGGAAGGGTAAATTGACTGGGGAAATAGCAGGAAAGTTAAAGGGGGGAGGCACTGTCATGAGTGGTAAAATACCAGCGGTTATAGGGTTCAGAAAAGACCCTTTTTTAGGGTAGGGAGGACAGAAAGAAAGCAAATTTTAAGAGAGGTTAGAACTGAGACAAACCTTCTGTTTGAGAAAGAAATCAACAAACATAATTCCAGCTTATTACATCAGCATAAACAGCCATTGGTTAAGAATTTTCAACAGTCAGCAGATGTTTTAACTGTACCCAATTTTAACTCAGTCAATGTGAAATGTCAGCTGTCTTTATTGCATCAGAATATTCGAGGACTGAGAAATAAAATTAATGAATTAACTATCTGCATAGATGAATTAGAGACTTGAAACCGAGCTGACATAATCTGCCTCTCTGAACATCATGTGACCACTGGTACAGAACTTTTAAGTGTTACAGGGTTTAGGTTAGCATCTCACTTTTGTAGATCAGAAATAGAGAAAGGAGGAGTTGCCACATTCATCAGGAACTGTCATAAATTTAAGAACATTGACATTCATAAATTTTGCCTAGAACAGCATATGGAAGCAAGTGCAACAGAATTAGAACTTCACAAAAAATCCTTCATAATATTAAGTGTATATTGGGCACCTGCGGGTAACTTTAATCTGTTTGTAAACCACCTTGAAGCTGTACTGGCCCATTTAACAACCAAAAACAAAGAAATAGTGGTTGCTGGTAATTTCAATGTAGATTTCCTTAGAGATTCTCCCAATAAGAACTTATTTGAGTTATTAACACTATCATTCAACTTAATTCCCACTGTTAAGTTCCCCACTAGGATAGCCACTTGCTCACAAACAGCCATTGATAATATCTTTATAGAAAAGGCCAATGAACAAAATTACATTACAAAACCAATAGTCAATGGCCTCTCAGACCATGACATACAGTTCCTTCTGTTAAATGTTAATGCTGAACAGGATATAAAATCTGTTAAATCTGAGCTCAAGAGGGTAATCATTAAGCCAAAAATTGATTATTTTAGGACACTCCTCAGAGACATTCACTGGACTAATGTTTACAGTGCTCATGGCATGAATGAAAAATATAACACTTTTGCTAATAAAGTGCTTACCTTATTCGAACGCTGCTTTCCACCAAAACTTATCAAGGTTAGAGCAAAGTCTACAAAGAAGCCATGGATTACTCGAGGAATAGGGGTATCTTGTAAAACAAAAAGAAAACTGTATCTGTCAATCCGAAACATTTCCAATGTTGATGCTATAGCAGATTATAAGAAATACTGCAAAATATTAAAGACTGTAATACGGATGTCAAAGCAAATATATTACAAGGAAAAGATAGTCATATCAGATAGCAAAATAAAGACAGTATGGGATATAGTGAAGGAGGAGACCAGTAGAACCAGACATGAAGAAGAACAAATAGCATTAAGATTAAATGATACATTGGTGACAGATGTGTATAGTGTTGCAGAACTTTTTAACAAACATTTTATAACTGTTACTGAAAAGATGGGGTTGTCAGGATCGGTAGATGTTGCTATGGAATACCTCAGACCAGACATTTCAAGTAACTTCCATAATACGAATTTGACCCTCACTACCCCAACAGAAATAATGTCCATCATTAAATCTTTAAAATCAGAAACATCTAGTGGTTATGATGAAATATCAACAAAGTTAATAAAAGAATGTGATTCTGAGCTAAGTAACATATTAAGCTATCTGTGTAACCAGTCGTTTATCAGTGGAATATTTCCTGAATGGCTGAAATATGCTGAAGTTAAGCCACTGTTTAAGAAGGGAGATAAAGAAATACCATCAAATTTCCGTACAATTTCACTGTTGCCAGGATTCTCAAAAATTTTCGAAAAAGTAATGTACAGTCGGCTTTATAACCATATTATCTCAAATAACATACTGTCAAAGTCACAGTTTGGATTTCTAAAAGGTTCTGATATTGAGAAGGCTATCTACACTTACAGTGAAAATGTGCTTCATTCATTAGACAAAAAATTGCAGGCAACTGGTATATTTTGCGATCTGTCAAAGGCATTTGACTGTGTAAATCACAATATCCTTTTAAGTAAATTAGAATATTATAGTGTAACAGGAAATGCTGCAAAATGGTTAAAATCTTATATCTCTGGCAGGAAACAAAGGGTGTTATTAGGAAAGAGACATGTATCAAGCTGTCAGACATCATCCAACTGGGAACTAATTACATGTGGGGGTCCAACAAGGTTCCATTTTGGGCCCCTTACTTTTTCTTGCATATATCAATGACCTTTCGTCAGTAACATTATCAGATGCCAAGTTTGTTTTGTTTGCTGATGATACAAACATTGCAATAAATAGCAAATCAAGTGTAGTCTTAGAAAGATCAGCCAATAAAATATTTGTGGACATTAATCACTGGTTCCTAGCCAATTCTTTGTCACTAAACTTTGAAAAAACACATTACATGCAGTTCAGAACTTGTAAGGGGTGTCCCACGAGTATATGTCTAACATACGATGACAAGAAGATACAAGAAGTGGACAGTGTTAAATTCTTGGGATTACAGCTTGATAATAAATTCAACTGGGAGGAGCACACCACAGAACTGCTGAAGTGTCTTAACAAATCTCTGTTTGCAATGCGAATTTTGTCAGACATAGGGAGTATAGAAATGAAAAAACTGTCCAATCTATTGGATTCATTGTACATGGCACTCTGCTGCATGGTTATATCAACACTGTAACACACTGTCCATTGTTTTATTCACAATTGGTCTGCCATTAGCATTAAGGGCCCATGAAATTAATTAGTCAGTGCCTCATTTCCTCTCTGATTTGAGTATTCTTGTGTTGATGAAATAATGGTCATTTGAAGTTTGGCACTTGATTCTTCCTTCTGAAGGAAGAACCCATCCTCTTGCTGATGATCTAAATGTGTGATTGTAAACAAATGCCCTGTGTTAGCCCAATGTTGAATGTCATGAATAATCTGTGAAATTGGGGTCACCACTTTAGTTAACTGGCATAGCTGATTGGAACAAAGTGTGATCAACACCATTTAAATGCACAGTAACTACTTCAGTACTCATTCATCCGAATGAGCATGTTAGCTCAAATGACATCAACATTAAAGCTAGAGAGCATGAAGGACAACCAATCACAAAGTAGCTCCACACTTCCATCTATTTACGTGGAAAAGTCTTGCCTGTTCAAAAATTGATCCTGCTCAACTTTGTTATGTTCAAAATTCAGTGTTGTTGTCATTGTAGCTGCCACAATTGTATCTTCTTTGATGTCTTCTAAGGCAAAAAACGCTATTTTTGTTTTACATTCATTATTATAATTACAGATTTCTTCTTTATGGTTTGTCCTTTCATAGTGAGGCCTCGGCTTCAAATATCTCATGTCTAGCTATAGAATTTTATTTTTGTTTTTAAAGTAGCACTCCTTTTCTTAGTGATTATTTTTCTTGCATATAGAACAGTGTATGGAATCGGGATGGTGACAGACAGGCATTGCATGATAAAATCGGCATGGTGGCCCGAGGAGAAACATTGTCGGACTTCACGACGGGAGGGAGACTGACAGGAGAGTCGTTAGGAGAACCTGACTGAGCCAGCAGAGAGGCGTCGGGGTGCACGGATGCTGGTTTGATTCGGTGTAACGAAACAGTTTGTGGACAGTCTTTGACGATGATGTGCCGTATCACCCTGCCAGAGGACTTTAAAGGGACCCATGATAAGGTGGTTGCAGAGGCTGTCAGACCGAATCATCTCTCAGTATCACATGGGAGCAAGTGTTGAGAGCGGTTGGCACATAAGTGTCCGGTGGGGAGTGGCTGATAATTGGGTGCAGGCGTGCATGTTTGAAGTGAGTGCACATGCAACTTATGAAATCTGGGGGGGGGAGTCTTCTGGTAGCTGAGGCTGAATGAGTTCCCTGTAGGACAGGGTTCTCCCTGAAGACGAATTCTGAGATAGTACCCTGTAAGTTGGACTTGAAAGTTGAGTGGAGACCGAGGAGCATCCATGGAAGTGCTTCGGACTGGAGGCAGTCGTGGCATCTGAAGGCCGTTTTCAGGATGCGTGCAGTGCCACTGTTCTACTAACCTGTTGCTTTGTGGGGTGGTAGGCTGTGGCATGAATTTTCTTTATGCTGCCGATGTTACGTAAAATGGTGAACAGGGAAGACTCGAAATGCCGACCCTGGTTGCTGGTGATGGTTGTTGGACAGCCGAATCTAGCAATCCATGAGCAGATGAAGCCCTCAGCCACGGTCGCGGGCGTGATGTCAGGTAATGGAACTGCCTCTACCCAGAGGGACATGTGATCGTTTGTGGATAAAATATATCTGTGGCCCTCCGACGGTGGAAGAGGACCAATAATACTGATATGTACATGACAAAATCATCCTGGGGGGATGTCGAACTTGCCCAGTGGTGGCGTGGTGTGGTGGCCGGTTTTATTGCATTGACTCGGGACGCAGCTGCATGCCCAGGTCTGACAGTCCTGTTTTATATTTTTCCAAATGAAACACTCGGAGACGAGCTGTGTAGTGGCAAGGATGCCAGGGTGAGCGAGGTTATGCAGCATGTCGAAGGCCTGCTGGTGCAGAGGGGGCTGGAGCAACGGGCTTAAGGTACCAGTAGAAGAGTCTCACCACACCTCATCCACAACATCAGGGAATTTAGGTTTGGTAAACACATGGGATGTTTGAAGGTCCATGAGGAGAGCTTGAGATTCCTCGTCAGAGGCTTGTAGGACAGCCTGGTTGGATAAGTCAATGATGCACGAAATAGTATTGATCCGCTAGAAAAAATCTGTGTCTATGTTGTCCATGCCTTTGATGGAGCAAACATCGGTTGTGAATTGGGAGACTATATCAAAGTGGCGGAAACGCCGAGAGGGTGGGTCTTTGTGTGTGTGTGGGGTGGGGGGAGGGGGGGGTTGCAGAAAGCATCTGTGAGTGGTTTGTGATTCGTGACGATGAAGAATAAGCTGTTGATAGTATTTTAGAGAACAAATGAAGAGGGGAAACCGTGTCTGCCTTGCGTTGCTGTAGTACCGCTCCCACCGCGATGTCACTGGCATCCACAGTGATGAACAACTCACTCGAGGGGTCGGGGAGGGCGAGCGTAAAGCTAAAGAAGTCTTTAGTGCATTGAAGGCATCCAGCATATGTGCAGTTCAGCAAACGGGTTTGAGTCCTGAAGTCTGTTTGCCCGACAGCGAGTCTGTCAGCGTGGCCTGTACAGTGGTGGAAGAGGGCAGGTGATGACAGTAGTAATTTACTGTGCCCAGGAAATGTCAAGAGTTCTTTGAAAGTAGCCGGGGGTGGCATTGATGTGATGGCCTGCACGCGAGATTTGGGAAGCTGTATTCAGTCGGTGGAGATGGTGTAACCCAAGAAAGTGACGGAGGTCGGATGCAATTGGAATTTGTCTTTGTTGACCTCGATGCCATTGGAGTTCAGGGTCTGGAGGACCATGGATAAATGATTTTCATGTTCCTCAGCTGAAGCTGACTTGCTGGAAAGAGTAAGTCATCCATATATGTGAAGCAAACTCAAACTGTCGTAAGATGGAGTCAATGAAACACTGCCACGTTTGTGCTGCATTTTTCAGTCCGAATGGCATGAAGTTGAGGTTTTTGGATGAGTAGGGCATGACGAGGTGTAGCCATTAGTGCAAGTGGGAAAAGGCAACCTGAAAGTCACACGCCTAGTATGTGAGCGCGGTGTGCGCTTGTTTGGAGAGGACGGCTGCTCGGGAAGCGCGGAGTGGGTCGGAATGCGGAACAACTGTCTGCTCTCAACCTTGCACTCGGTAACCGGCGCAGGCGAGAGTGGCATTGGCGTCACGCGTGGAACAGCGATGGCCGCCGAATCACATGGCTGGCATGAAAGAGAGGCGGAATGTCAACATCACGCAGGGTGGTCTGCCTGCGTGATGGGCATTGTTTGAAGCACATGGCACTGAGCATGGCGAGCGCGTCAGGGGTGTGGAGTCTACCGGATGTGAATTGTCACAAGCAATTAATGTTTTTGGACTAACCTGATGAGTTTTCCAGCTGGTGTCGGCCAGAGAAGCTTGATTAGGTGGTGGAACTGTGGGCTGCAGTTTCAGCAGCAAGGTACGAGCCGCAACAAGCTCGTTGTAAGTGTGCTCTATGCATTGTTTCAGCTCGTCGTTTTCCCAGTGGAGTTGTGCCACCGAGTCATATTCTGATAGTAGATTAGTGACTCAGGTCACAATGTCGCCCGCGAGGGTGGAGCACTCGCCTTCTAACTCACATGTCACTCTGAGAAACAGAGTGTGGAACATAAGTGAGGGAGCACAGCATCTGAGCGTTAGAGGGGTAGCACTGAACCATGAACTACGTTTGGAGAGAGTCTGTAATGGGACAAATAATCCATACCGAGAAATGGTTCATTGATGTCGGCAATGTAGAAAGTCCATGGAAAACACTGAGAATGAGATAGGTGCACCGTAACTTTGACAGTGCCTGAGGTTTGTAATTTCGATGCGTTGACAGCTCGTAGAAGTGACTTCATCAGTGAAAAGATGGGGGGAGCCATCGATGTACGTATAATGGACGCATCAGCACCAGTGTCGATTAGGAAAATGAGCTGTGACAAAATGTCAGTCACATACTAACGACCATTCGACCAGCCGGATGAGTGGACAGAGTGCAATGTATGAGGACGCCTGTGAGGTTACCCCCAGGATTTGGCTTCTTTTAGGTCCTGCGGTCAGCGTTTGGGTGCTGGCAAGGTAACCGGCACTTCTTAGCATTATTTCCAAAAAACTTGTGGTACCAGCAGAATGACCCGGATGTGGTGGTGGTGATGACTGTGGGAGTGGAGGAGGCTTGTCCTTGTCAATTTGTTCTGGCATGTATACTGGCACATATGGTGGGCGATCCTAAAGTGTTCAGATGGTGGAGAGAGTTAGCGGATGCTGCCAGGCGATGTAGAAGGTGTGGAGGCAGAGCGAGCCCTCCCTCTGCCAGCAGACGGCCGGTAAGCAGGAGCAGTTGGGCCAGCTAGTGTCGAGTGGTGAGCTGGGTGGCGTTGTCGTAGCGATGAATACAGTTGGTCTGTGATGTGGAGACGAGAGCCAATTGACTCGAAAGAGTGTGATAGCAAGTGGATCTGTAGGTCAGTAGGCAGCTTGACAGACCACACCACCCACAGTGTGACATCCGGCATGGTACGCTCATTCACAAGTAGCCGAAGGTGGCGCCAGAGTTGTGATGGGGTTTAGTCCCCCAAGTGTTCCTCATACAAGATCTTGATTATTAATTCTTGTGGTGTGCAGGCAAGGCATCCTATGATTGTCTTCTTCACAAACTCATATTTTGGTGGAGGCAGTGGCGAGAAGAGTAGATTGCAAACTAAGTCTGAATGATCATGGACGTGCGTGATGAGGCACACATGTCGTCGGACATGTGATACAACTTTAAAAGATGCTCGACAAGCCCAAATCATGACACAGGGTTGTCCTCGTATAAAGATGGCAGATTTGGCAGAGTCATGATGGGATTCAGTCTTTTCAAATCGTCTGATGAGCCTGTCAAAAACAGTAAAAACAATGCACAAAATCTGTACCAAAGGATGCTTAAATTTTGTCATTACAGTTGGACTTACTTTCATTAGTGTGATCTCAGGGACAAGTGATCATTCCTGAAGGAGCTGTTGAATGTGTGATTCATTGTAACATATGTCCAGAATTTGTGTAAAGTAACTATGGTAAACAAATGCTGTTCCAATATCCATGCTTCCATACTGAAAAGTGAACTGAGACTTTGTTGAATGAGCTATAGAATTTTCAGAGCAACAATACAATAATACCACAAAGAGACTGATTTATGGCATATGATTAAACCACAGTATACAAACACTTTCTAACACATTATTTCTCACCACCCTGTACAAACAACACTCATTTCACCACAGTCAACTCACATTCTGCTTTTTTCTCTTGTTATAAGCCTAAGAAAACGTACAGGAAACATTATGTTTTATCAAGTTTCCAGTAAACATAAACTGTACAAACAACCCTTGACAAACAACACATTGTTCCAACCTATTTTATTATATAAAGAGCAGCCAAATGATAAGGAGAGAGATACGAAAAAGTGAGTAAACTGTCTATTATTTGAAAAGTAATCACCATAACTGTTAATGCATTTATACCACTGTGAGACAAGATGGTCAATGCCCTCATGGAAAAATGTTTGTGGTTGCCTACAGAACTTTGTTTGTACCCAAGTGTGCACCTCTTCATCTGAAGGAAATGGACAGCCACCAATGTCTTTCTTCAATGTACCAAAAATATAGAAATTGCATGGGGAGAGTTCGAGACTGTAATGGAGGATGTGTAAAACCTTAGAAACATGTGGGCACAGACAAATCTTAAACTGCATGATTTTTTGACTTTAAAGAAATGAAAGAGTGTTTCCTTGGGAATATACACACATCAAAAAAGTTTTCCATCACCTCAGTTTCAAGAATTCCACAACCTACTCAGAAGATTGGAATAGAGATCAACATAAATATCAGTTCTGCCATTTTTATTGCTCATGGAAACCACACATTGCATGTTGTACCACCATACAGCGAGACCTTCAGAGCTGGTGGTCCAGACTGCTGTACTCTCTGGTACCTCTAATACCCAGTAACATGTCCTCTTGTATTGAAGCTTGCCAGTATTTGTTGTGGCATACTATACGCAAGTTCATCTAGGCACTGTTGGTCCAGATTGCCCCACTCCTGAATGGCGATTCGGCATAGATCCCTCAGAGTGGTTGGTGGGTCACATTGTCCATAAACAGCCCTTTTCAATCTATCCCAGGCATGTTCGATTGGGTTCATGTCTGGAGAACACACTGGCCACTCTAGTCGAGCGATGTCATCATCCTGAAGCAAGTCATTCACAAGATGTGCACTATGGGGTCGTTAATTGTCATCCATGAAGATGAATGTCTCGCCATTATACTGCCAATATGGTTTCACTATTGGTCGGAGGATGGCATTCATATCTCGTACAGCCATTACGGCACCATCTATGACCACCAGCGTCGTATGTCGACCCTACATAATGCCACCCCAAAACAGCAGGGAACTTCCACCTTGCTGCACTCACTGGACAGTGTGTCTAAGGTGTTCAGCCTGACCGGGTTGCCTCCAAACATGTCTCCGACGATTGTCTGGTTGAAGGCATATGCGACACACATCGGTGAAGAGAACATGATGCCAATCCTGAGCAGCCCATTCGGTGTGTTGTTGGGCCTATCTATACTGCACTGTGTGGTGTCGTGGTTGCAAAGATGGACCTCGCCATGGACTTCAGGAGTGAAGTTGTGCATCATTTAGCCTATTGAGCACAGTTTGAGTCATAACACGACATCCTGTGGCTGCACAAAAAGTGTTATTCAACGTGGTGGCATTGGTGTTAGGGTTCCTCTGAGCCATAATCTGTAGGTAGCGGTCATCTCCATTGCAGTAGTAACCCTTGGGTGGCCCGAGCAAGGCATGTCATCGACAGTTCCTGTCTCTCTGTATCTCTTCCATGTCCAAACAACATCACTTTGGTTCACTCTGAGACACCTGGACACTTCCCTTGTTGAGAGCCCTTACTGGCACAAAGTAACAATGCGGACACAGTCAAACTGCGGTACTCACCATCTAGGCATGGTTGAACTACAGACAACATGAGCCGCATACCTCCTTCCTGGTGAAATGACTGGAACGGATAGGCTGTCGGACCCCCTCTGTCTAAATAGGTACTGCTCATTCATGGTTGTTTACATTTTTGGTTGGGTTTACTGGCATCTCTGAACAGTCAAAGGGACTGTGTCTGTGATACAATATCCACAGTCAACATCTACCTTTCAGGAGTTCTGGGAATCAGGGTGATGCAAAACTTTTTTTGATGTGTGTATGACTTAGTGGTTCCCCTTTTCCTGTGTAGTAAAAATTGTCTGCAAAAGTTGTTTAGGAATACTAATTCTTGATATGCAAAGAAATGAATGCAATAGGCCTGTCTTGCAGTTTGAAAGAGAAAGACATTGCATGCAATCAGATTTCATCAATGACGTGGATCTGTAGGACACTATGAATGAATGAATTGACAGTGATTAAACACAATACAGACTGTGACATTTATCCCATTGAACTTGCTAATAGTAAATCATTGTTGGAATTTCCAAAAATTAGTAAGATGAGATGTTGATATTTTCATCTAGATGGGAAGGTATATCCAGTGAAATTACGTAAAATCTTTACATTCTTGGTTTGCCTATAAAAGATGCCTACTTTTATGCAGGTAACTGAAAAAGAGAGCAGTGAATTCTACAGCATGCTGGTTTTCACAAAGCTGTCATCAAGACACAGTGGCATGTACACTTGTGTGGCTTCCAACAATGCTGCCAGTGGCAACTACTCTGCTCAGCTTCGAGTGAAAGGTAAGTAAGTGTAAGTTACTGAAATGCTCAGGTGCTCTCAAAGTGCATATACTTCACATAAGCACATATCTTAAAACATTAATAGTTGGTTTGCCTCATTGTCATGTTAAAGCCAATTCCAAATTAATATGACTGATACTTGAGAAAATTTGTCACCTAATTTAAAACTCTTTTTCTTTTTTTCTTTTTTTTCAGTCGCAATTTTATAACATTTCAAAGATGTCACTTCACAATTAACGTACTTCTGCATTCACCATCACTTAAAAAACTCATTGCTTCAAATATTACATTTAATGATTCGTGTTCTTTGAGTAACATGGCATTTTCATCAGAATAGAAGCACCCGTTCTTCCAATGTCATGTATATACATTATTCACCTAAAGTGAGCTCTGCGTAACATAAAGCATGTGACTGTAATCAAACACCATTGTGCCACATCAAGTTGACTGCTTTAGCACTGACAAGTTCACGGCCATTATGAAACAGCATTAAGGATTCTAAATGGCCACAACATATTCAGAAGTCTGAGATGGCAACACTGACATTGTGAAGATTGTTGAGATGTTGAATCTCTATTAAATTTGACTATTTTAGTGATAAAAATCTGCTGTAAAAGTATTAGATAATTAGAAGTTTGATTCTGGTGTATCTATATGTTAACACACACTTGTTTACAGTCATTAAGCGACAATAGACAGTGTTCCATGGAAAGAAAACTAAAAGATGTAGTACCATATTATAATAACCAACAGTAAATTTATTATAAAGGATGATTATTAATTTTTCAGTGATTTACAGGATAAAAAGTAATTAAGTTCACTTTTTTACATTAAAGAAGACCACTCACCAAAGAAGACAAAAAGCACAGACGTGTTGAGTCACTGATAGGCACGCAAAGAAAAAGAAAACTTGCTGGCTTTCAGAGCTAGACACAACCTCCACCACAACTAGTTCATCCGCCAAAATGCAGTTCTGCTTTTTGGTGGTATCTTGTAATCCAAAAGTATTTTTATTAATTTCTTTACTGTATGTTAGTTCAAATTTTTTGTTCATTTTATACTTTATACATGGGAAGTGAACACAACCTAATCCAATCTTATTCTCGACTCTCTTCCTAGTTAAATCACATACAAAAATCATGAATCTCCATTAAAACCCTTACGTTTAGATTACTCAATAAAGTTTATAAATGATCTACACAGGTGCCTTCCATAAAATAAGTGTCATAAGCCAGTTGTTTTTGAGAAAAATCAAACAGAAATGTGTAAAGTATTGTATATTTTTATAATAGAGGGAAACATTCCAAGTGGTAAAAATATATCTAAAAAGAAAGATGATGTAACTTACCAAACGAAAGCATTGTGTGTTTGTGTTTATTTGTGTGCCTATCAACATACCAACACTTTCGTTTGGTAAGTTACATCATCTTTGTTTTTAGATGTATTGTATATTTTCATGAACATGTATCATTAAATAATGTGTCTATGCTAAATAAACACTGTCATTATGAACAAATGTACGGACTGCCATAGAGTAGTGAGAAATGATTGAGTGTGGTGTTTGTGTACACTGTCATGTTGGATGTTGTAAAGCAACCTGCTTGTGTGGAGATGTGGCTGGCATTTGGTGCTGTGATATTTCTGTATAATGCTCCATAATTATGGAGATGGAGTAGTTGATTTTAAAAGTCAACACAGGCAGAATTAGAACATTTGAGATTTTCGGTTGGCAGCAGTAAGGTGTGGAACAAGGTAGATGACTGTAATGTAGTCAAACAAGCCACATTGGGCAAGAGGTTTAAAATATGTTTCAACTCTGCTAGCCTCATTCTGAATATCTGTAAGTGCATTACTGCTCTGGAGACTGGACAAAGGTATGGATACAACCCAGGAAGCTTGAGAATAGTCTGAATGGACAAGGAATAAAGTGCAAGTAATGGCTTGAGTTAGCCAAAGAGTTGAAATGGCAAAAATGCTCCTTCTGTTGGGGATAGTCATGAAAGAGTAATGTACACTGTGCAGGATGGCAAACTTATCCTTTTTTAAGAGGAAACCCCATTTAAAAACACATTCTTTCAGTGTCATGGGCTGTTGAAGTTTGAGATTGTTGGCATCAAAGCTCCTTTTGATTGTGTTTGGAATTGTAATGAGTTAGGCAACCCATTAACCATTGGTGTAAAGGGGATACATGAACAGCACCTATGGGATTATTAGTTCATTGAGCAGGACAGTGAACATATAATTTCTGAAGAGAGAATCCACAGCCAGAAGTTTGCGGTTTGGTTGATGTGGGACATCAAAATTTTAGAACAGTTCAGATATGGTGGTGTGCTGGCAAGTCTGTATTTAGGTTGTATAATGCCACTGTGCTGTAATTTATTTTATGTTCCCCCTTCCAAAACTTCAGCATTGCCATTCGTTTATGGACTACCAACAATAAAACATTGTAGTCACTAACTTCAATTTTAAACTTATTGAAATATGTAAATACTGTAATGTATAACAGAAAGTTCATGTGCAAATTAAATGTTCAGAAATAATAAAATTCCTACTACAGTTCAATAGCCTCTTTTACCCAATAATTATGTGAGAAAAATCAAACATGGACACAATATATAGCAAAAATACGAAGAAAATTGCTACAGTTTAATACACTATACCAAAATTATTTCACTTAAATGTGAAATTTAATCCATGCAAAATACAGGATGCAAAACCATTTACTTGACTGTTACCAAAATTTAGCCACCTTAGACAAATGGATGCTATTTGGGAATTCATTTATCACTTCCTCCAAATCAAGACTGACTATCATTCCTGATTCTATGGCTAGTATCACAAGAATGACCAGGTTTTCTTGATTCTCAGCTGTCCGTAGGTAGTTCTCAATGAATTTTAAAACAGAAAAGGTCATTTCAGTTGGACAGTTTGTTGCTGGAGTATTTTAAACAGAAAAGATACTTTGAGTATGACATTTGTTGCCAGAGTAAAGCTGTAAATATTGAGTGCTTTGTACACATTTGGACTGACATCAACAATTTTTTTGAAACTAATGTTCTAGAGAGAAGTGGAAGAGAGGACATCTTGTCACCATCTTCATTCTTAATAGACAACATCTACATCTACAAGGACATTCTGCTAATCATACTTAAGTGCTTGCGAGAGGGTTATTGAACCAACTTCAGAATAATCTTCTATTATTCCACCCTTGAGTAGTGTGTGGGAAAAATGAACACCTATGTGGGCTCTGATTTCCCTTATTTTATTATGATGGTTATTTCTCCCTATGTAGGTCCACAATCAAAAAATATTTTCGCATTCAGAAGAGAAAGATAGTGATTGAAATTTCATGAGCAGATCCCGCTGCAATGAAAAGTGCCTTTGTTTTAACGGCCCACACCAAATCCTGTATCATGTCCGTGACAGTCTCTCACCTATTTCTCAATAATACAAAACATGCTGCTCTTCTTTGAACTTTCTCGATGTACTCTGCTAATCCTGTCTGGTAAGGATCCCACACTGCGCAGCATTACTCCAAAATAAAAGCATATCACAGGCAGTCTCTTTATTAGATGCATTGCATTTTGTAAGTTTTCTTTGTTTCTGGCAGGAAATCACAAGTCCAGTTGCGTAATTGAGATGATATTCCATAAGTACACAATTTGATTACAAGCAGCTTGTGAGGTATAGTGTCTAAAGCCTTCTGGAAATCTAGAAATATGGAATCAATTTGAAATCCATTGTTAATAGCACTCAACATTTTGCACAAATAAAGAGCTAGTTGTGTTCCACAAGAACAGTATTTTCTAAATGTGTGTTGCCTGGGTGTCAATAGGCCATTCTCTCCAAGGTAATTCGTAGTGTTCCAACACAATATATGTTCCAAAATCCTGCTGCTTATCAATGTTAATGATATCAGATCTTTCATCAAGCAAGAAGTTGTATATGATTGTTAAGTATGGAGCTATTGCATCGGCATACTGTGAAAGGAAACTAATTGGCATACAGTCTGGACTGGGAGACTTGCTTTTATTAAGTGATTGGAGTTGCTTTATTACTCTGAAGATACCTGCATCCAAGTTACTCATGTTGGCAGCTGTTCTTGATTCAAACTGTGGAATGTTTGTCTCGTCTTCCTTGGTGAAGGAATTTCAGAAGGCTGTCTTTAGTAACCCTGCTTTAACAGCACTGTCTTCAATAGTATTTCCATTTATTGTGCAGAGAAGACATTGCTTGTGTCTTGCCACTAGCGTACTTTATATACAACCAGAATCTCTTTGGATTTTCTGCCAGGTTTAGTGACAAAGTTTTGTTATGGAAACTGTTATAAGCATCTCGCATTGAGAGCTTCTGTTAAAGATAACAAATCTTGGGTATTTTGCGTTCATTTAAATTATGCATTCTTTTTTTGCTGTTTCTGTAACATTGTTCTAATCCATTTTGTGTACCAGGGAGGATCAGGACTGCCATCTCTCAATTACTGTCGATATAGTTTCTTTGAATTCAAGGCACATTTGGTCTAAACTTACACTGTTAATTTGGAAGAAGTGGAGATTGTCTCTCATCAAGGCATCAAGCGAATTTTTATCTGCTTCTTTGAACAGGTATAGTTTTCTTAGCTTTTAAAACATATAGGCTGCATACTTCACCAAAGTTATCCTCTACGACCGAATTATAAATGGCTAAAACTTCTCTGCAGCATAGTAAATTTGAACAGCTTCTAATTTGGTGATATTTGGGAGAAGAGAAAATCTTAAGTTTTATTTTTTATAGACATTAACTCTCTTCTCTAACTCATCCTGAAGAGTATGTATAATCTTGGGAAATGACATTTTCATTCTTCTCCTGATCTCAACTCAATGAGGTCTTGTTTCTTTTTCAGAACATTTGCATTCTTCTTATGAATTAGATGATTCATCAAAGAATCTCTTGTGTTTAATTTGACATTTCCTTTTTTGATCCTCAGCAAATGAAGGGGATGGAACTCATTCCAAATTCCTCATCTCTGTAAGTTTCTTTTCAGAATCTTTCTGAATTGAAAAAGATGCCTGAAGCTCATCCACAAACATTGGAAGAAACCCATACATTTCAACAGAAATAGAATTGTCTACATCCCCAGCTTGCTGTTTTTCATACTTTTGCCAAACTGTTACAAAAAAACAGTCCCACACTGTCATGAAAGCTACCTCAATACTACTTCACATATTAAGGAAACTTTTAGCATCACATCTAACACTATGACTCACATTTTCTGAAAGTGTTCTTAATGCAGTAAATCGTGCTTTCCAATCTGCATTCAAACTTGTACAAGCATCCTCATGTGAACACCATCATGTTGTTGACAGTGACTTCAGTGTCATACTCACAGAATTAAACAATGTGTCCATAATGTTCCATCTACCCGTAGAGTCTGTATAAAAACTTTGAATTAATTCAAAAACTGATATGCCGCTGTGCAGCTCATGAGCTAACTAGATCCAGCTAGTGAGTCAAACATGGACTGAAGAAAATTAGAGTTTCGGTCCTTGAGTCTTGTCCAACTGCCCAGACATACATCAGACATGTTGACGTGTTATCATATGGCTGACCTCTACAGTCATCATGTTTCAGTCCACGAAGTTCTAAAGAATTCATAACTGCTTCAGAAGAGCATCTTTTATGTATGGCCTGTTTTTTTTATATAAAACACAGGAATCTTTCAACTGAGAGCGCATCTTTGGTTACTTGTCTGATGATTTTACATAACTGGTCATTATGGCATATTACTGGTGTAGAATCTACAACGGCTGAAAAATATGTAGAAGTAATAACTTCATTGTCTATGTTTCGGGTCACTGACTGCTGCCCCCCACGTAAGATGTATGAAATCTTCATAAGTTGCTGATGACAAGTATGAAATAAATCCTTTTTGGGGATACCAGACCTTGCTACATGGTCAGCCAGAAAATAATAATTCTCTGCAATTAATTTCAGACACATAATGAAATTTCCATCTTTCACAGAACTGAACACATCTTTTTCTCCATGATGTGCTAGACTCCCAGAAGTGAGCATCTTAACTACTGAACTAACTCTTTTTAGCACACTTCTCCAATATGCAACTTCATGCTGTATGAGCAACCATTCATCAATTCTGTTCATGTCATTTCATTCTGTTTTTCAATTTTAAGAAGCAGTCTCCATGACTAATAGAATTTTCATGCAGCTATTCATATTCCAGCATGGCTTCAGTCACTGAAGCCAGAAGCTGAGGTGCACCACCAAATACTTCACAACATGCACAGAATAATGATCCTGGGCTAGGAGAATATACAAGATTTCACGGTTGATAATTTCCTCAGTCACCAAAACACTCTGAAACAGCTTCTTGCTGCAAAATCTCTGAGATCCATCAGCATACCATCATGAGGACATAGAAAAAATCAGCAGTTTTGTTTTGATTAATACCATTTTTGACAAACAGTCCAGTATCTGGTCAGTGTTTTCCCAATGAAATGGGTCATTACTGGGAACTCTGCCGTAGAGAGTGTAGATCTTTCTAGAACTCAAGTTAGAACTTCTGCATTCTGTTCACCATTTATAACCCTAGTTTCACCTGCACTTCCAGAGCTACATTGTTCATTGTTAATGTTTTGAACCACAACTTTGCCTGAATTTTCAAAGGCATGAAGTGCATGTTTGCATTTACCTTTAAAGTAGGTGTCCTGTTGCAGTAATTAAGTTTGCTTCCTCTATGTCTTTTTTCTTCCATTTTCTTTTGATATGCAGCACCATTTAACCTACATCATCCAATCATACCACTGTAGTGAACTGAAAAAAAAAAGAAAAAAAAGAACCATGATTTTGAGTGTGGTAAAATGAACATACGTTGTTTATGTATAAAATGCAACAAACTTCACCATGACCAGTTCCAATTTTCATATTAAATGACTTAAACAAGCAAGCCCCTTCACCCTATCAGTCATCAGTATAGTATTGATAGGACATTCACAGTCACAATCAACTTTCAAGACAATATACACCTGATAGCTTTGGCTTCTGTTTATATAAACAATGACTATATCAGTTCTTTTTATTCACAACTCAATAGGATGAATATGTATACCGTCACAGTACATAATCAGTGTCCAAAGTATTCACACACTGGTTTGAAAGAGAAATTCAAGAAATACACCACATGTCAATGGAAACTTAAGGTTGGAATAACAACAATATAATGTAAAGATGACCAGTTGTGCTGCAGACAGGTACAATGAAAAGACTGTTACACATGCAGCTATCAACCACTGCCTTCCTCGGCAAAGAAAACATACACATATTTGCACAAACAAGCACAGCTCATGCACACTTAGCTGCTTTGATTGAGTCACATGGATACACTGGAAGTATGAGTGATGGTAACAAATTCCTCTATATGCTGTCATTCTGTTAATACATGAACATGGCATCTGAACAGATTTAAACATAATTCAGGCTTGTTATACATTCCTGAACTTCAGCATAGATGTATCTCAGATAACTTCTGATCACAGACTCCTTACATAGAGTTGTTTATGGTGTGTTACCTCAATGCACACTCTCGCATAGATGTTAGCATGTTAAGAGTGATACTGATTAGGCACCCTTCCAAATAGATGATACTTCTAAGATTTCTAGGCCCAGACAAAGGTTTTGTGGTGGAGTGTGCTATATAAAGACAGGTGTGTGAACATATTCTGATTTCAGAAACTACATAATTGTTTGAAAAACTGCTAGGTTAAATTTTACTAATTTGGATGACCTATATGTTATGCAGTAATTTAGTTTACAAAATATATAGCAGTTAAGAAAATGCAAAAGATTATGGAACCGCTTTGTATATCCACATTGGTAATAATTCATTTACAGGTGCCGCCTATAGATTTATAATCAATACTTACTTATGCAGTTTCTTAATTAAAGGTTCAGTTGATTAGTGAAAGGCATTAACTGACTTGGAGGAAATAGGGCAGTGAAAGTACAGTAGTAAATTCTGGAATCTAGTAAGTGTAGTGGCTTGATCTGTGATGGGAAATATAGTTTTTCTTTTTTTAAACTTTAACAGTAATAATCTAGTGAGGTAATGAACAGGTCATCAAACAGAATTTCAGCACCCTTCTAACCTGCTATCTTACCATATCACTTTCACTGGGATTTTCATTTTGAGAGAAGTACAATGGGACTTTGTGTTGTTCTTATATGTATCATAACTCTTCTCTTAGTTGCATTGTTCAAACAGAGACCAAGTGATGTCAAGCAGTGGTTAAGATAGTCAACTGGTGTTTGGGAGGAGGGTTCTCAAATCCTAATCTGGCCATCATAGAAATTTTATATAGTTGCGGTAGTGTTTTATGTGCCCACCATTTGTACAATGTTTCATAATGTTGGATGGTTATTTGATATTATGCAATGTTTATCTGCCATTCCAGATTTTTTTGATTATGTATTTAATTACATTTCCATATAATAGAGGGAAACATTCCACGTGGGAAAAATATATCTAAAAACAAAGATGATGTAACTTACCAAACGAAAGAGTTGGTATGTTGATAGACACACAAACAAACACAAACACACACACAAAATTCAAGCTTTCACAACCCGCAGTTGCTTCATCAGCAAAGAGGGAAGGAGAGGCAAGGCTGCGGTCCTCCAGCCTCGGACAGCTTCTTGTTGTGTCCCTTCGTCAGATTTTAGCAGGGTTATTTGTCGGCGCATTTTCTCGCTGTGGCATGCCGATTGGGCTGCTCTTACAGACAACAAGCTTCGGGCCTTGAAACCTCTTCCCGTGGCTTGGACGTCCTCCTCACGCCCTTCTCGGCGGGAGGAGGTAGTTTTGGCCCGGTTAAGAATTGGACACTGCCAGTTCAGCCATCGCCATCTGCTGACGGCTGCGACGGCGCCTTTCTGCCCATGTGGGCAATTGCTGACGGTCCGCCACATTTTAATGTCCTGCCTGGATTTTAACGCACTGCGTCTCGATCTTAACCTGCCATGTACTTTAGATGCCGTTTTAGCGGATGACCCACGAGCAGCTGCTCGTGTTCTTCGTTTTATCAATTTGACAAACCTCACTAAGGACATTTGATGATGCTGTTTTTTAATCCTATGCCTGTCAGTCTGTCTTTTATCGTGTTTTCCCTTTTAGTTGTTGTTTTAAACTTGTGCCTCGCGGTGCATTCTTAACGTCGTCAGGGCGCTAATGACCATTGAAGTTGTGCGTCCTAAAACCACAAAAAAAAAGGGGGGGGGAAGGAGAGAGAAAGACGAAAGGATGTGGGTTTTAAGGGAGAGGGTAAGGAGTCATTCCAATCCTGGGAGCGGAAAAGGACAGGTATACACTCGCGCGCGCGCACACACACATACCCATTCGCACATATACAGACACAAGCAGACATTTGTAAAGGCAAAGAGATTGGGCAGAGATTTCAGTTGAGGTGGAAGTCTGCCCAAACTCTTTGCTTTTACAAATGACTGCTTGTGTCTGTATATGTGCGGATGGATATAAGTGTGTGTGCGCGAGTGTATATCTGTCCTTTTTTCCCCCTAAGGTAAGTCTTTCCGCTCCCGGGATGGGAATGACTCCTTAGCCTCTCCCTTAAAACCCACATCCTTTTGTCTTTCCCTCTCCATCCCTCTTTGCAATGAAGCAACCGTGGATAGCGAAAGCTTGAATTTTGTGTGTGTGTTTGTGTTTGTTTGTGTGTCTATCAACATTCCAACTCTTTCGTTTGGTAAGTTACATCATCTTTGTTTTTAGATATAATTACATTTCCACTTGTAGATGAATTTTACTTCAGTTCACAATATTACCAAAAACAGATGGCATGGCTTACAGACATGAACAGCCACAGGCTCCACAAAATAAAGCAGTCTCCTGGATACCATTGCTTTTGGAGGTACAGTCTTGAAGGCAACATAATTTTCCCTTCGTCTTACTTGTAGAAGGGCAATTTGCTAAGACTGCAGGGTCAGAAGAACCCACCTGTAGTGAGGACAAGGGACCAGAAATTCTCTCTTGCAATTTGTATTTTTCAAGTGTATTTCTTTTGATATAATATTATTTTTCCATGACAAACACAAAACAATACACTACAAATAAATATATATAATATAATTTCTTATTTACTGCCCCCTTTTAGCACCTGTCAAAATGCAGATATTAATTCATTATCAATGAAATAAATTAGCCAATACCATGAAACGCTGGATCTTGTGGTACAATCCATGAGATGTTACTGAACAGTTTGTCCAGACCACTGTGGTCAGTATTTTGAACAACTACTATAAATAGGTAATAACCACCTCTGATCTGTAAAGAATTATGACACATGAAAACAAAGTTGGGTTAGTTGATAATAAAATATATGCTGTCTTAGATTCCTTGTATCAAAACATTCATCCGACACCCATGGACAACTTACCTCAGATTTTTGGCAGGATCTATGTTTGTAGATAATATGGGAGCCACCAGATAAATATCAGGTACCACGTATCTTCATACAAGATAAGTCTTATACATGTTGTCTTTTTTTTGTTTATTAGGCTTCATTTTGCAATTGCAGTTTGGTACTGAAAAAAAAAAGTGTAGACGATCAGCATGTTGCTATATTTACAAATGCATGTGTAATGTGAGTATAAAATAACCTTTTCCACATCATTATGATTAATTGTACAAATGATTCATGGAATATGAAACAAGTTATATATGATCTCTTGTGACTGTAATAAAATTCATATTTAGAACAAACACATTTCGCTTTATTTTAAAGCACCTTCAGCAATAAGATTTTTTTGTATCCTACTTCATTCCTGTCATTCATCTAAACATAGAAGTTTGATTTTAATACACTGCTCTTTAATGACAGGGAATATATTTTTGGACTGAAATTTTCACTCTACAGCAGAGTGCACTGATATGAAACTTCCTGGCAGATTAAAATTGTGTGCCAAACCGAGACTCGAACTTGGGCCCTTCACCTTACATAGGCAAGTGCTCTACCAACTGAGCTAGCTACCCAAATATGATTCATGACCTGTCATCACAGCTTTACTTCCACCGGTACCTCGTCTTCTCACTTCCAAACTTCAAAGAAGGTCTTCTGCAGACCTTGCAGGACTAAGACTCCTGGATGAAACAATATTGCAGAGACACTGCTTAGCCACATCGTGGGGGATCTTTCCAGAATTAAATTTTCACTCTGTAGTGGAGTGTGTGCTGAAATGAAAGTTCCTGACAGATTAAAATTATGTGCTAGACCGAGACTCAAACTCAGGGCCTTTGCTTTCTGGCGAGAGTAAAGCCCTGATGACGGGTTGTGTGCGTGCTTGGGTAGCTCAGTTGGTAGTGCACTTGCCTGCAAAAGGCAAAGGTTTCAAGTTCGAGTCCTGGTCCAGCACACAGTTTTAATCTGCCAGGAAATTTGAATATATTCCTGTTTTCATCTTTTGTACATCTATGTAAGTGTATAACTTTTATTACTTATAAAAGAAAGCTTATTTGCCACACAAGCATATCTCAGTGCACTAGGTGTGAAATCACTTACATAAATTAGACCTTAACAGTGGAAGACTGCAATAAAACAATTACACAATTTTTCAGGTGTATGTTAAGCTTCCTGGCTCATTTATAGGCTAGTAGTTTTATTCCTTTCATTACTGTTTTACAGTTTCCCCACGATGGCTTGTTGAACCACAGGATGTGTCTACACTAGCTGGCAATCCGCTCCTTGTTAATTGCAAGGCAGAGGGCTATCCTCAGCCAGTTGTCTCGTGGCTGCATGGTCAAGGTGAGATTAGTAATGTGCTTGAGTTCATCTTGCTGTGAGCTGCAGAGTGCACTTATCACACAACATACAAATATTTTATCTCACTACTTCCTAAAGCAGCATGTCAGACTGGAATAATTCTTCCTCATTTGTGAATATATGATGAATATATTGACATGATGATGAATATATTGACATGATCAGCCTTAAGCCTCAATTAACAGTCTGCTTTGCTGCCTTTATCCTTCCCTTGTGTCAGCCATTCTGCACCTGTAGAATATTCTGAGATACTCTCTCCTGATTTTTTAAATTTGCATCTGACTTGTTTTGTCACATTTCATAATATTTTCACACCTCATGCAGCTACACACACACACACACACACACACACACACACACACACACACAGAGAGAGAGAGAGAGAGAGAGAGAGAGAGAGAGAGAGAGTGTGTGTTATTTCATAATGATGGTTTTATGATTACTTTACAAATTATTGTAATGTCATTTTATAAATTTCAAAATGAAAACTGTTTCATGAATTTGCCGAAAAGAAAAAAGATTGGGTTACAGTTTCTGTTTAAATTTTAATTTTTATATTTCAGACAAATTAATAATGATTTTAGTAAAAGTTGATTTACTGACTTGTCACAGTTCTCTTTCAAGTATGTGAAGAACTTATGTGCCATATCTCCCCACTTACGTACAGACTATTGTTTATTTTGCATGGAAGGCAGTATTTTCCATAAATGCAACAGAAAAAAGAAGTGATGTAAAATATATTTCAATTTTAATGTAGTCAGTGATTCCAAATGAGTACAGGAATGTCCTGTTACATAATTACCCATTAATGTGCTGATTTTGTGTTCGCTTTCTTATGTAGCATACAACAAATGGCTCATATTCAAACAAAACAGATGTTTATACAGTATGGGAACATACAGTGTAGTTTTAGTCTCTAAGTCACAGCTAAGGAAGGATTCATATTCTTTGTATGCTCTTCCTTCTTCACTTCAAATGTTTCACTCTCCTTTCCTTATTGACACAGAAAGCTGTTCCTCTTTGTACTTAGTTTATAAACCACATATTTTTTATCTTACCTCGTTTATACAAACATCAGTTAAGCAAGCTAATATTTTCATCATAGTATCTTCTACAGTGGACTGTTACTGGATGCCATGTATCTCAGGAACTAGAAATCACTTTAGATTTTGATAAACTGACTTTACAGTCATTGCTGATAAATGGAAATTAATTTTACTATTGTTGAAGATGTGGTTTCTTTAATTCATAGAATGCTCTCTTGCTGTTTTGTTTTACTTTAGGTGGGAAAGCATCAGACTTTCAGTCGCTGGATACATCAGAGGTTCACATCATGGTGTTGTCAAATGGGACCCTATCAATCCCAGCAGCAAATTCAGAAGATGAGGGTTTCTATCTCTGCCGTGCTGATAATGGGATTGGGGCTGGTCTCAGTAAGGTTGTGAAGATAACAGTGAATGGTAACAGAATAAACTTAGTTATAGTCAATAGCCATACATCAATGTGCTCCAGTGAAAGAAATAAAATATACCTTTGACACTCTTCCTAGAGTTAATTTGTTTTTATTACTTTTTTGTTCATTCTGTTAATCACCTTAGCTGTAAATTTGCTACAATATGGAATGACTTGGTGTTCCCTTTTTTAAAAAACACAAACATAATAATTTGTTTTTACATATACATTGAGGTGACAAAAGTCATAAGATACCTCCTAATATCATGCTGGACCTCCTTTTGTGCAGAGTAGTTCACCAATGCAACGTGGCATGGACTCATCAAGTCATAGAAAGTATCCTGCAGAAATACTGCGCCATGCTTCCTCTATAGCCATCCATAGTTGCAAAAGTGTTGCCAGTGCAGGCTCTTGTGCATGAACTGAACTCTTTGATTATGTCCCATAAATGTCTGATACGATTCTTGTCAGGTGATCTGGATGACCAAACCATTCTCTCAAACTGTCCAGAAAGTTTTTCAAATCGCTCACAAACAGATGTGGCACATTGATGTGGCACATTGTCATCCATAAAAAGGCCATCATTTTTGGGAACTTGAAGTTCATTAATGTCTGGAAGTGGTCTCCAAGTAGCTCAACATAAGCAGTTACAATCAGTGATTGGTTCAGGTGGGCCACAGGATGCAGTGTGTTTCATGTAACACTGTTATGGAGCCACCACCAGCTTGCCCAGCGCCTTGTTGATAACTTGGGTCCATGGCTGCATTTTCTCTGCACCACACACAAATCCTATCAGGACTCATCTGACCAAGCCATGATTTTCCGACTAGCATCCAACCAATGTAGTCACAGGCCCAGGAGAAGCACTGCAGGCAATTTTATGTTGTTAGTAAACAGGGTGTATACAAGCCGGGACATCCGGGAAAAACCCGGGAATTTTTTCATCCGGGAGAAATACGGGAAAAACCCGGGATTTTTTTAGAATTCCGGGAACTTTTCCTTGTTTTAGTTACCAGGTTAAATTTTTGTGATTTTTACTGATAAGAACCTATACTCTAACGAAGGATATTACTGTATCCCGCTTCTTCAGAATAATGCTGCAGCAAAAAACATGGAACGAGAGGAAAAAAAAAAATAAATAAATAAAACTTAAGTTGCAAAGGAAATGCGCCGTATACAACAACAAAACACAGTGCACATACAAGCGTCTGCCAACCAAAGTGTCTCAAAGGCTTTAGGAAGAATATGCAGTCTTCCTAACAACAAATTGCTTCCGATGAGCGTGACATGACAGCTGTTTACATTTGATTCATTTGAGCAGTTGCGGGCGGGCTCTTGCACATGCGCAGCTGAGTTGCCTATGAGTAGTTCCATCTCCCGCTTCTGGCTATAGATGCGTGGCTGGGCGCCACTATCTAAATTGCTCCGGTTCGGAAATGTCGTAGATCCAGGGCTGATGCACAGAGCAGTCTGAGTTGTAGTGGGGAGGTGGGTAGTCTCCACGTGACCTGAGTTTATGTTTAGTGATTTTGCTGTTTCCTGTTAAATGAAAACAAAACGGATTTCTGTGGCCAGAAGCTACCAAATGAATTAAAATACGTTCACATAATTACGGAAGGCTAAAATGTTGTTTGTTTCAGGTTTTATTTCCACCTTTCTAACAGCCAGGCATTAATCACCTTGCAGAACAATGAAGTTATTTTTGTCGGTTTGCTAAAGAGATTTGGCTTTTATTAATATTTTGCGCTGATTCAATTTATTTGAAACGAAGTATTTAATTTCACACTGTTGGCTAGTTTCAACTGTTCGCTGCATTTCAAGTGCACGTTTTCCATCTTCTAGCTTGTATGGCATTATGCCATAATAAAGAACCAAACGTGAGATAATACAGTACTGGTACTCAAGGAAATTTACATCCGAATCTGGACATAAGATTGTGCACTTTAAACCGAATTATGTATTTTAGTATAGGTCACGAAATTCCAATGCTCCTGAATTATCCTTTGATGTCTTGTTTCTTTTATGACATAATGTAAGATCTTTTAATATTTTACACCTACGAACATGCGGGCTTCCTGCGTCATCGTAGCTGCGCAGGCGCAGTGACGCCTGTTATATGGCGCTCTCTGGCAACTGCTGAAACGAACCAATTTCTAACACGTCACGGGAAAATATTGCGAATGGTGGTTTGAAAAGTGTTACTTTCAAAGTAAATTTCCTTTTACGCAAGATGAACTATGTGCGAGGATGTACGATAAATTTATTAAATCACAGAGCGTTTGACTCTCATTTAAAAATCAACTCTTTGAGGACGACCATCTAGAAGAATTTCGAGCCCAGAAGATCAGACATTTATGTCGCGTATCTTGAAGTGTAACACGCGCAAGATGATCAGCATTATATGTGGAAGCTTAGCCTCTCTTGCAGCTTATTAATCTTTGAGACCAATATTATTTGTGAAAGCTTTTTTTTTCCTAGCAAAACTATGCATATTAATTTAAACGATTAACTTTTCTTTTTGTGTGTTCGCGCTACTTAAGAGTGATCTTGCTATTGGTTGACTATACTACGTGTCCTGTGCTGTCATCAGCTGCCGAGATCACGTGACATGAGCTATGATTGGCTTACAAAAGTGCGCCGCAATCTCAATTTCATTGCTTCGGAAAGTAACATGCAGTGTTTCGTAGAATTCGAATTTGTACTTCCGTAAAACGAAGAAATGCAGCGTACGTGTTGCTGCACATCAAAGATCTTTCCAAAACGTGTTTTTTTTTCCCTCCTTGGGTTTCGTTTTCTAAAGTGCCTGCAAATTCTACGTCTGTGTAGAAAACCATAAACATTCTAAGGATTGATAAGTTGTACAGTGCCGAGGAAAAGTATACTGTCATTTAACACAGAGAAAGTGTATTTTCGCCCGGGAGAAAGCGTATTTTAAACCGGGAAATCCGGGAATTTTTTTTCCTTGTCCACGTATACACCCTGGTAAAGGTCGCATCGATCATATGTTACCACAGCCTATTAACATCAAATTTCACCACACTGTCCTAACGGATGTAAGTCACACGTTGGTTTCTGTGGTTATTTCACACAGTGTTGATAGTGTATTAGCACTGACAGCTCTAAGCAAACATTAAGTGAAGACCGTCGGCCACTGCATTGTCCGTGGTGAGAGGTAATGCCTGAAATTTGGTATTCTCAGCACACTCTTGACACTATGGATCACAGAATATTGAATTTCTTAATGATTTCCAAAATGTAATGTTCCATGCCTCTAGCTCCAACTACCATTCAGCATTCAAAATCTTTTAATTCCTGTAGTGTGGCCATAATCATGTGAGGAATGAATCACCTGAGTACAAATGACAGCCCCACCAATTCACTGTTCCAAGATGGCCGCCGAGTAAGTGACGCCAGAAACTATTTCCAGAAAGTTAAGTGATTTAGACAGGAATATAATTTAGTTTAACACCGACAACAAATTAAATACATGCATTAGTGTATCGTTTAGTCTTGCCGTTAAAGGTTTCACTTTTCTTTGCGTATTTTTTCAGAAAACACGAAAAGATCGTAACTTCGCGAAGTCGCGTTTAGGCTTAAATTTTGTAAACGTGTTTGTTTCACGGTAATTTGACTAGTTTCTCGGTAACAAATAAGTAAACTACCGTAAATAGCGCATAACTTCATTGTTTTAATACAGATTTCAGATAACAGCGTAACTTTATACCAGAAACTTGCTTATATACATTTGTTTATAGGCCTAATTCTAGTAACGTTTTTGGAGAATCAAACTTAAAGTATCTCGTTTAATTGTCCTTTTTTTCATTCCATCGAGTGAAATATATAATAAATAGCGTATACCTTCATTGTTTTAATACAGATCTCAGAAAAACAGCGGAATTTTAAATCAGAAACTTGATTATATACATTTGTAAATAGGCTTAATTCTTGTAACGTCTTTTTTCATTTTCGGTAATTTAATTGATTTATTCTAGCTAAAGTATTATTTTTGCCATGGGTGAGAAGTGCCTGACTTGCCGTAGAATTGTTAGTTCTGGGGTTTGGTGTGGTGGATGCAGTAGTTTTTTTCACTGGGGGGACTGCAGTGGCGTGGGTGTCGGGAAAGTGGATCAGGCTCATCAGTGATTATGTAGGATTTGCAGCAGAGATAAGAAGATAGTGGAACAGGAGGGGAAAATTGCTGCCCTTCAGGCTGAGCTAGGTCAAGCTAGGGAAGATCTGGACAGGTTAAGGAGGGAGAAGGGCAAAGAGAGGTGGGAAGTGGCAACAGGTAACAGAAAGAACAGGCCTAGAACTAAGTCTGACAGTTTTGTGGTGAATGTCAAAAATAAGTTTGACCTGTTGCTTCAGTTAGAAACTGATGAGCCTCAAGCAGAGTTAGGTGTAGACGGGACACAACAAACTTTCAATAGGAAATTGAAAAAGAATGTAGGAAAGTCATTGAAAAGGAAGAAAGTTTTGTTGTTAGGCAGTTCTCATGCCAGAGGTGTAGGCCAACTTCTGCAGGAGGAATTAGGACCAGAATACCAGGTCACAATTTTTTTCAAACCAAGTGCTAGTCTGGATCAGGTGACAGAGGATTTAGGTTCACTCTGTAAAGGATTTACCAGGGAAGACACCGTGGTTATTGTGGGAGGGCCAGGGAACAGCATCGACAGAGATCCTGGGTACAGCATAGAGTGTGACCTGGTAAAGATTGCTTCGGCATCGAGACACACCAATGTTGAATTTGTATCTGCCCTGAGATGCCATGACTGGCCTCATTTGAACTCTTCTGTTGGGAGAGTTAATTTGGAGTTGGAACAGCTGCTTGGGTCGGGTGCGGGGGCTCATATTGGTGTGGTTCCTGTTGATTCTCTCAGTAGGTGGGACTATACCAGGCACGGCCTACATCTCAACAGGAAAGGGAAGGGGAAACTGGCTGGGGTAAATAGCAGGAAATTTAAGGGGCTCCGGAACGCCCTATACTTGCAATGTTAAAATAACGCTTATAAATTACATCTTTCCTCACAAAGTATTTGAGGTAGGAAGTTGAACTTTTTACAGATTATTTATTGGAATATGGGCTACAACTTAACACAGGGATTTTACAAAATTTTAGTTCAGTTATTAAAGATGATTTTTTTTTCAATTGTAATGAAAATTCACAACATTTTTTTTGCAATTTTTTATTTATATATTCAAAAATATACAGTTTTTTGGAAAAAAGCTGTGTTAAATTATGCAGAAGGTACTGTGTAACATTTACTGAAAGTTTGAAACAAATATGTTTGGAAGATCCTTAGAAAACATGTAATTAGTATGAGAAAATAAAAGTTTTGGGAATCGAGTGACAAAGATTGGATTAACTTTTTAGTGCATTCCAGGTCCATAGGATGGATTATCTTCATCCTCTGCAAACTCCTCCTCCAGCTTCCTCTTGTTCCTCCTCCTGTTTACTCTTGCTTGTATTTCTAGACTCTTTACAGCCCTGTCTGCAGCCCGAAGGTGTTCCTTGTCTAAAGCAAGCATCACTCGTACCATGTTAGAACCTATCTTCATTCCCATATTTCTAAATACCTTGCACCTTACAATGTTGCCACCATTGAAAGTCGCAACAGCATCATACACACCAAAGTGAAGTGTTTCTATTCCAACAAATACAGTCTTGGGGATTCTCGACCATATAACACTATTTACACTTTCATTGGGGTTTTGAGTTTTTCCGTGAATACACTTTTTCAACAGTTCAGGTGCTGCTAAGTCTCTGAAAATAGGTTTTATCACCTCCATTGTTGCATGAGGCAGACTATTCTTATGAGTGGACACTTCACCAGTTAGCAATCCTTTGTTATATTTACACCAACTGTCTTCTTCTTTGGGACACAAGCTATGTTGGGGATTTTCATCGGTTGAAGAAGTATGAAAAAAAAGAGCCCAAACAGCCTTCTTCATTTCGTCGACACTTTGTGTATTTTGCCTAATAGCCATTCCATAATAGTTCTGTATTTTGTCAATTACACTGTCAGTTAACCTTCCCTTCCCATCCAACCCTTTACCATCACTGAGTTTTTGTTTTTTGTACGAAGCTTTCAGTCGCCGAAGTCTTGTTCCCATTCGCTTCTGTACGTGTCCAGTACACTCAAATTTCTGCACTACAACATCATCACCATAGGGCTTCAGTCCTTGAACATGTTTGAAACTTTTAGAATCACCGTAACCAAGGTAATTAACATATCGCACTTTATCACACGCCTCAGAACGCTGGAATATACTGGCGACACCAGCCACTTCCATTCCTCCACTACTGCCACTATAGTTAGCTTTGCAATTATTTTCATGTGTACCTTTATATTTTTGTGGACATCTACAATACTTTGATATTACTGCTACATCTAAAACTTTCCCTGTATACATACTGGTGGCAGATACTACACCATGAAGAGATGTGTGTCCCCGTTTATGCCAGGTATCATCGAACGCTGCAGTCAAATCTCTGTTACCATTATTTTCCATTACTGCCTCTTCCACAGCGTTCTTCATAGATTCTATACAGACATCTTCTACTTTAGACCCTATTAATTTATTATAGGTCGTAAACTTGGTTGTGGGATTTGGAAGATTCATGATGCCACAGAAAATTGCACCTGCAGTAGCACCGTTACCAACTGAACGCAAGGAATAAACAAATCTAATGTTGTGTTCGTAGATTTTGCTACCATTTTCTTCAGTTGCAGTTACTGCAACACTGTTCCAAAAGGTGGTCATGTATGAACACTTATCACATTTCAGTTGTATTTCACTAGCAAGTCCTACGTGCTTTATTATGGAGAGTTCCAGACCAACTTCACTACAATGAATACATCTTACACAGTTTGAAAAAATTCCTTTGAGAACCAACATATCAAATATTTCATTCACATCCGATTCGCCCATAAAACATTCATAGTTTTCACTCATTGAAACAAGCTTCTTCTGTGAAGTATTTTCTTTCCCACTTTCACTGCTATGGGCAGGTGTACTTGAGAGGTTAGGTTCACTCACTTGGTTATTGTCTTTATTGTTTACAGTAATAATAACACATACCTTTGGCTTTCCAACATTTCTCCTTTTCTTAAAAGCCTTCAGAGGATTTCTAATAACGTTAATTTTACTCATTATTATACTTCAACAAAACAGAGACTCAAGAAACAGAATTAATTACGAATATTTTCGAGATAATGACAGAATAAATAAACATGAAACAATCGACAATCACACCAGCGATATATATTGAACCATCACAGGTTAGCCACAACACATACTTTATCTCACATCACTAAAATGTACCTGATGAACACGGACGTTAATAATAACACCATAAGACAGCAGTTTAACAGCGCCACAGTGGGTCACGCCCATGTAGAACACATTTCAAAAACATTTTTAAAATAGTTGTAGTCTTCGGAATTGAATAAATTATATATCTATTAAAAGGTAATAGTCTGCAGATTCAGAAAAAGAAAAAAAGTAAAAATTGAACTTTTCATGATTTTGAGCCTTTCCGGTGCCCCTTAAGGGGGGGAGGCACTGCCATGAATGGTAAACTACCAGTGGTTACAGGTGTTGGAGCACTCAACCCAGTTGACAAAATCTGCCTCTCTGAACACCATGTGACCACTGGTATAGGAACTAGGCCTAAGCACAATGAGAAACTCAGACAGGAGAATACTGCAAATGTTAGAATAAGGAAAGGTTCTCATAAAAGTATAATTAAAAATAATGTTAGTATATTTCATCAAAATATTGGGAGTTTAAAGAATAAAATAGATGAGCTTCTGGTTTCTTGAGGAGATTTAGAAGCTGAGGATGAAATAGATATACTATGCCTGTCTGAGCATCACATTGTTACTGATATGGATAAGGTAAATGTAAGTGAATATAAGCTCTCTGCATATGTAATTAGAGAAAATATGGAGAAAGGAGGAGTTGCCATATATGTCAAAAGTTATCATTGTGCAAAAAGTATAGAAACAAAAAAGTTTTGTGTAGAGAAACATATAGAAGCATGTGCCTGTGAGCTTAAATTAAATAAAGGCACATTTATAATTGTAACTGTATATAGGTCCCCATCGGGAAATTTTCATCTATTTCTGAAAAATTTGGACTCCTTGTTGTGCTATCTGTCAGACAGGGGGAAGCAAATTATTATTTGTGGGGACTTCAATGTAAATTGTCTGAAAGAGGGTACTAGGAAAAATGACCTTGAAGTATTACTCGGTTCATTCAATTGGATCACCCGTCATTGATTTTCCTACTCGGGTGGTAAAGGATAGTAGCCCACTGATAGATAACTTTTTTATAGACCAAGATAAGTTTAACCAGATAAATGCTCAGCCTGTTGAGAATAGTCTTTCTGATCATGGTGCACAGCTAGTTACAATATATGACATAGCTCCATTCAGCAGTACTAAACAGTCCTCCAAAGTAGTACGTTCAGTCAACAATTTAACAATTGCAAATTTCAGGGAAAGCCTACAGCAGTTAGACTGGAATGAGGTGTACCATGAACCTGATGCCAATTTAAAATATAATTTATTTCATGACACTTTTGTAAATGTATTTGAAAACTGCTTCCCCAAGAAAATAGTTAAATATACTCGTAACAAACCATGGCTTACTAAGGGTATAAAAATATCTTGTAACCGGAAAAGGAAAATGTATCTGACAGCAAGAAAGAGTAGTGACCCAGAAACTATCAAACATTATAAAAACTACTGTGCTATATTAAGAAAAGTTATTAAAAAATCCAGAAGTATGTGTGTCATGTCTGAAATCAGCAACTCTGATGTTGTTATTGTTGTTGTGGTCTTCAGTCCTGAGACTGGTTTGATGCAGCTCTCCATGCTACCCTATCCTGTGCAAGTTTCTTCATCTCCCAGTACCTACTGCAACCTACATCCTTCTGAATCTGCTTAGTGTATTCATCTCTTGGTCTCCCTCTACGATTTTTACCCTCCACGCTGCCCTCCAATGCTAAATTTGTGATCCCTTGATGCCTCAAAACATGTCCTACCAACCGGTCTCTTCTTCTTGTCAAGTTGTGCCACAGGCTCCTCTTCTCCCCAATTCTATTCAATGCCTCCTCATCAGTTATGTGATCTACCCATCTAATCTTCAGCATTCTTCTGTAGCACCACATTTCGAAAGCTTCTATTCTCTTCCTGTCCAAACTATTTATCATCCATGTTTCACTTCCATACATGGCTACACTCCATACAAATACTTTCAGAAACGACTTCCTGACACTTAAATCTATACTCGATGTTAACAAATTTCTCTTCTTCAGAAACGCTGTCCTTGCCATTGCCAGTCTACATTTTATATCTTCTCTACTTCGACCATCATCAGTTATTTTGCTTCCCAAATAGCAAAACTCCTTTACTACTTTAAGTGTCTCATTTCCTAATCTAATTCCCTCAGCATCACCCGACTCTGATAATAAAATTAAAACAATTTGGACTATTATTAAAAGAGAAACAGGTCAACCAAGAGCACAGGAAGACAGTATTACCATCAAATTGAATGAAAACTTTATGAACAAAAAGTCAGAAGTTGAAAATATTTTTAATAATCATTTTCTAAATGTTGTGGGTATAGTAGGATCCAGGTGTTCATTAGAAGATGCTAGGCTGTTAATGGAAGAGGCCATACCTATGCAATTTGATACAACTGAAATCTCACCCACTTCTCCCTCTGAAATAAGGAAAATAATAAACTTGCTTAAAAGCAAAAACTCACATGCAATTGATGACATTTCCAGCAAAATACTAAAAGCTTGTTCTCAGCAGATAAGTAAGATTCTCAGCCACCTGTGTAATAGCTCTCTGGAACAGGGAATTTTCCCTGATAGACTGAAATATGCTATTGTTATACCTTTGCATAAAAAAGGGGATAGATCTGATGTCAACAATTATCATCCAATCTCCCTTCTAACAGCTTTATCCAAAATTTTTGAGAAAGTAACATATTCAAGAGTAGCTTCACATATTTGTAAAAATAAAGTACTAACAAAATGTCAGTTTGGTTTCCAGAAAGGTTTATCAACAGAAAATGCCATATATGCTTTCACCAATCAAATTTTGAATGATCTGAATAACCGAATACCACCCATTGGGATTTTTTGTGGTATCTCAAAGGCTTTTGATTGTGTAAATCATGAAATTCTGCTACACAAGCTCAAGTATTGTGGCATGAGTGGGACAGTGCACAAATGGTTTAATTCGTACCTAACTGGAAGAGTGCAGAAAGTTGAAATAAGCAGTTCTCATAATATGCAAAGATCAGCACATTCCTCAAACTGGGGAACTATTAAAACTGGAGTTCCACAGGGGTCAGTCTTGGGTCCTTTGTTGTTCTTAATATATATTAATGACTTGCCATTCTATATTCATGAAGAGGCAAAGTTAGTTCTCTTTGCTGATGATACAAGCATAGTAATCACACCTGACAAACAAGAATTAACTGATGAAATTGTCAATAATGTCTTTCAGAAAATTACTAAGTGGTTTCTTGTAAACGGACTTTCATTGAATTTTGATAAGACACAGTACATACAGTTCTGTACAGTAAATGGTATGATGCCATTAATAAATATAGACCTTAATCAGAAGCATATAGCTAAGGTAGAACATTCAAAATTGTTAGGTGTGTCCATTGATGAGAGATTAAATTGGAAGAAACACATTGATGATCTGCTGAAACATTTGAGTTCAGCTACTTATGCAATAAGGGTCATTGCAAATTTTGGTGATAAACATCTTAGTAAATTAGCTTACTATGCCTATTTTCACTCATTGCTTGCATATGGCATCATATTTTGGGGTAATTCATCACTGAGGAATAAAGTATTTATTGCACAAAAGCGTGTAATCAGAATAATAGCTGGAGTCCACCCAAGATCATTTATTTAAGGATCTAGGGATATTCACAGTAGCTTCTCAGTATATATACTCTCTTATGAAATTTGTTATTAACAACCAAGCCCAATTCAAAAGTAATAGCAGTGTGCATAACTACAATACTAGGAGAAAGGATGATCTCCACTATTCAAGATTAAATCTAACTTTGGCACAGAAAGGGGTGAATTATACTGCCACTAAAGTCTTTGGTCACTTACCAAATAGTATCAAAAGCCTGTCAGATAACCAACAAGTATTTAAGAAGACATTAAAAGAATTTCTGAGTGACAACCCCTTCTACTCCATAGAGGAATTTTTAAATATAAATTAAGAAAAAAAAAATTATAAAAAAATTTAAAAAAAAACAAAAAATAAAAAATTTGTTATATTAACTTAATTATGTCATGTATTGGAAAATTTGTCTCGTTCCACGTCATTACGAAATATCGTATTCATGATCCATGGAACTAGTATTAATCTAACCTAATCTACCTTCTGTACATGAATTATCACCATTTGTATGTTTACATATCCATATTCCATGTCTTTTGTCACTGTCACCTCACTGTACACTGATCACACATCTCAGTAATACCAAAAAGCTATGTACCAGGGTGCTCATTTATGACAGAAAATACATCAGCTGAATAAAATGATTTTTGCATCTGGTAGTCCTTCAATTTTCTTTTGTATTCTAGTGTTTCAATTGCTAGACTTTTGATACTGTTGACAAGCGACTAATCATGTGACAAGTGTATAGCGATGGAAAGATATAACTGAGGCACAACATGATATGCAATGATAATAGTATTTCATTGCATGGATATTTACATGGTAAAATGTAGTCGAATTAAGTCGGGTGATGCTGAGGGAATTAGATTAGGAAATGAGACACTTAAAGTAGTAAAGGAGTTATGCTATTTGGGGAGCAAAATAACTGATGATGGTCGAAGTAGAGAGGAGATAAAATGTAGACTGGCAATGGCAAGGAAAGCGTTTCTAAAGAAGAGAAATTTGTTAACATCGAGTATAGATTTAAGTGTCAGGAAGTCATTTCTGAAAGTATTTGTATGGAGTGTAGCCATGTATGGAAGTGAAACATGGACGGTAAATAGTTTGGACAAGAAGAGAATAGAAGCTTTTGAAATGTGGTGCTACAAAAGAATGCTGAAGATTAGATGGGTAGATCACATAACTAATGAGGAAGTATTGAATAGGATTGGGGAGAAGAGAAGTTTGTGGCACAACTTGACCAGAAGAAGGGATCGGTTGGTAGGACATGTTCTGAGGCATCAAGGGATCACCAATTTAGTATTGGAGGGCAGCGTGGAGGGTAAAAATCATAGGGGGAGACCAAGAGATGAATACACTAAGCAGATTCAGAAGGATGTAGGTTGCAGTAGGTACTGGGAGATGAAGAAGCTTGCACAGTATAGAGTAGCATGGAGAGCTGCATCAAACCAGTCTCAGGACTGAAGACAACAACAACAACAACAACAACAACAACAACAACAGGTACACATTCTTCTCCATGCAAGCTAAGAATACACTTACATCTGTAGCCAAGTCAAGTAGCAACGTATGTCACTGGATGTTCCCACAGAGCTCTCCCCCCATAGTGCAGACTACTAAAAGGAAGACGAGTGGGGTCGTTGACTGATTCTGCAGGGGATAATGATGTGAATGACCAGTCATGCCATGGCTGGTACTTTTGCAAAAGACAATCAAGCTGTTTCTTGAAGTTGCCATGGGAATTATTGAGCACTGAACAGGTGGTATGGCTGTAGCTGACATGGGAAGGGTCCAGTGCATCCACATGGAGAACTATCAGTATGATTGGAGAGACAGGAGTGGAGTGCCAGAGGTGAGGATGTCGTCAGGTGGATGCCACACAAGCCAGAGAAACTTGTATCTGTGTATGTTGAGGGGGCGGTGGAATCAATGTCAGACGGTAATTTATTTGCCGGAGCAAACTTCGATGTGTGTGGTACACATAGAGGCAGTCCATGGAAGAGCGAGGGCCATGAGGAAGCATGAACACAGGGTGTCAATCTGTTTCACATCATGGTTGAAGTCAGAGAAGCCGGAGATGCGATCTTGAGAGATTGGCATTGTGTTAAAATTGTGCCAGGAAATGGTGGTTTAGTTGTCAGTGGTGGTTTAGGGTGAATTGTTCAACTAAAATTGCTCAAAAAGGCATTGTGTTTTGTTTGGTTCCTCCACTGTGTTCTGGGTGTAGTGCTGTAGAGCATCAGCAACTTGTGATAGGCGTGCGGTAGTCAAAAGAGAAACTAAGTGAATATAGCTGATGGGGTTGGTGTGCTGTCATGTGAAGATGGGCGGTGGGTGGCGGTCAAGCTGCATGGTGGTGAGTCATGTGGAAGAGACATGGCAACGGTGTGCTGCACAGTCTGAGGGGCATGTCTGTTGATGCCAGTGGTGGGAAAGTCAGGTGGCGAGGTATGGCATGGTGTACATTGCATCACTGATGTCTGTGACAGTGCAGGTGTTGGGTAGAGTGGGGGTGGGAGTGATTGGATGTCAGGTGAGTGTGACCAGGTGGTGGGCCCAAGGACATGCACGGGGCTCCCACCTCTTGTCATCATGATGGTTGTGTGTCACGGTCATGAGCTGCTCACATGGCAGGGCAAGGGCAGCAGATCAGTCATTATGACATTGAGGGACCAACATGTTCTTCGTGCATAATGTGTCTGATGATGCACGGCAATTGGCATATCATTAGTGAGCTAATAGATGTACGAATTGACTTCCTGTTGTTTGTCCTGAGTGGTTGGTGCACCAGGCAGGGGTGGAGGCACCAGGAATGCACCTTGAATGCAGCAGCCCATGTCCACAGGCAGGAGCATGGCATGTTGTATAATTGGGGAGAGGTGAAAGTGTCGTTAAAAGTCCATCACTAGGTTCAGTTGCGTGATGTGTTTAAGAGAGAGTGTCCATGTAAGATGATGAGATAGTGACCATTATAGGATCTTGGTCATGGATCTGTGAACTGTGATCAATGATCTGGTAGCCTTGTGTGGTTGCAGTGCTGTAGGCTTGTCTTTCATTGACGAACAGTCGAGTGGTAGTGAGTTGATGTCCGAACTTGGGTCTGCTGATAGGTGGTTCATTGTAAGGAAGGAGACAGCTAGCACAGCTGAAAATAAGGTTCTCAGAAGTGGGACCAGCAGAGGTTGAAGCTCCGCATAACACTCATCAAGTCAATGAGATCGTCTTATGCGCACAGTTGGAGATGTAAAGTCCAGTAGTAGTCATTGTTGGTGGAGAGAGAGAGAACATTCGCTGCTACACAGAGTACTGAGGTGACTATAATCGTCTTCTTGAATAGATGAACTTGCTACTTGTTATGGGCACTATCAAGTACTCACAAGACAGGTGACAGTCTATGCAGTGTTCCCAAATTCATGGCTGTGTGGGTGCGACAAACTGGAAATGTTTGATGCAGACCTGAGCACAGCAAGGTCTGTGGCATAACATGACTGCAAGGGAGCAATGCAAATGATTGTTACCTGTGCAGGGTCAGTTGTGGTGTGGCTAGTGGTATTGTGTGCCATGGAAGCAGGTTTTGTTGATGTCGTATGATGGTCATTGCTCCAGGAGGATGTGGTGATGGCAGAGTCAGTGGTAGGGGTATGGAGTCGTTTGGACTTGGTCACTGAGAGGAAATAAGCACGTCAAAGCTCTGAAACTATGGTGCATGGCAGCCAGCAATGTCATCAACAATGTGGACATGTTGTCAATGTTCCACAAACATTCTCAGTATAATTGTTGATTGTGGCACCAAGTGTTACAAACAAGTTGATGATTGTCTAGGATCAGGTTTGAGGTTGGTCCAGAAAAAATTATGTTCCAGATCTATCCTCAGTGCAATGCGAATGTTAAGAATCTGGGTGGCCAGCAGCAGCAAAGGTGGGTGGATCTAATTTGCAGTAGGTGTGGAAGATGCAGTGCCTATAATGAATGAACGCAAATCTGAGGAACCAGAATGTTACACAACAGCTGTTGCCTGGTGTTTCTGCAAGGTGGGAATGGCACTGAGGTCCAACAGTAAATTATTTGTTGCTTTCCATTGTTTGTCACCAATGTCATAATTTAACTGTATTTTTGTTTTGAACCACGGTACTGAGGCTCATCACTTGCACAACTGATCACTGTACATGGTCAAAGAGTCAATTGAGAAGCACTGTACTATCCAGAATGGAAAACATCAGTGTGGCTTGCGAATTTTGGCACATTATAGTAGTGAAGTATCTAGTGCATTATGTATTTGGGATAATTCACAGTCATTGATGGTCATCAATGTAGTGGGTGTATGGTGTACATATGATATAACTGAAGTACGACATAGTACAGAACAATAATAGTGCTTTATTGCATGAATATTTACACAGCAAATGGTACACAGCTGTTCTGCTTGTAAGATAAGAAGGCACTAAAGTCTGTGGTCAAGCCACAGATATTCCACGTATCATACATAAGTGGTATAGTGGATGTTCCCACAAACACTTTCATGCCTGAGAAGTTTACTCCTACTTTCACATCGCAAGTTACTTTGGCTGTTCTGTTCTGTTCTGTTTTAACTTCATATTGCGAACATGATATCAACTATTGAGCGTCAAAATTGTTACATGTTTACAATATATTGCTTGCTTATATCCTAGTTTATAAAAAAGTTGGTACAAAAGATGTGGAATGAATCGTAAATAAGGACTCATGCAAATTACTTGCAGTTTCTGCATTTCACTATGTCTTTAACATAGAAATAGCCAACAAACATCCACAATTGTGCCTTTATATTGGCATAATAACTGACCCCATCAACACTTGATCTTCAGGCACATAGCAAGACAACATTTGAAAATTGTAAGTCTAATCATTTTATAAACAAAAAATTAGATGTGAATTTCACCAAAATGATGCAAATATCTCCATAATACGTAGTAATTTTGCCAAAAATAGGTGCCACATTTTCAGTTTTCAGGTCCCTAGGCACTGTTATGACCTCATTCTCATCACTTGATTAGCCTACCTTGTCACACTGTCAACAGGTCCTTGCTCTCATTTGACAACCATAGTTTACATAGTCAGAATGATTTGTTTAACTCAATGGAGAATGTTTGTGCATACACAAACAGCACTTTTGTGCACAGTAGCACATAGTAGAAGCACATTTCACGATATTTCAGACAATGTTAGTAATATTGGCCAATACGTTTATGAGCAAGGTAACAATTATAGACATAAAAATAGCAAGAAAAATATGACAAGTAATTATGAACTGCAAAAGATGCTAAATGCATCATCAGAATACCTTAAAAGCTATCCATCCAATATCTTATTCTTAATTTGCATAGGTGGTAAATATGGAATTTCTAATATGTATACAAAACATTTCAATGAAAAATATTTAACCTTTTTGTGAGCCATGAGGATGTACTTTCCACTAAATGTATGTCTTTACAGTGTTTAAGGGAATATGTGTTACCAGTTCTGCACACTCCTGGCATCTAGTGACAGTCTGCTGCACCAGCTGTAGTTTCTGTTTGTTGTGAAATATTGTCTTCAGGATTGTGGGAAGGGGAAGCAAAAGTAACTATCTTGTCAGGGATGGCAGGAGGGAAAGCAACTTTTTGCGTGGTGGAATGAGTTCTTTACTCGGCTCAGCAGGCGAAGTGTGAGAGAAACATTGGTGGTTTCGCTAACAGTCATTTATTGAGACATAAGACCCTTTAAACAAACAGAGTAATACCATGGGTTTTAACATGTTTAATTCCTCATGGCTGCAGAGCAGTGGAGTTGTAGTATGCAGCTTCCATTGATCATTGATACAACAATGACTCGTGTTGCAGCAGAGGGCTGGCGGCATATTCTTCCCTTCAGTACCGTGCCGTGACCCACTGTGGCAGCAGTGCGGTCTTCTCCTTGTGAATCACTCATTGCATTCTTAATAAGCAGCTATGGCATGGCATGGAGTGCTCTGTCCCAGAATAAAACCAATGACCCTCAGGTTCAGCGTCTTGCGGTGGAATTCATCAACCTCTAGGTTCAGAGGTGACTCATCTGTTGAGGCCACTGTCCCTTCATCCTCACTAGACCCAAGTAAGTACCACACAAACTTGTTTGTGGTAACGTCTGGGATAGCATCTTCTGCGTTGACTTACTGGTGCAGTACTGACATCTTCTTCTGTCCAGCAGTGTAGCGGCTAAGTCATTGTAGTGAAGTATGACATCTGCTGACTAACCATCAGTCCATCCATCCAGGTGACATTTCTTCATGTCTTCTTTCTCTCCTTGGAGGACCTCCTCAAAGTTCCACCTCACAAAAATGTGTCGGAGGTATTTATTCTGTGTTTTTTCCAATGTCGCGAAGTTTGTAGGGCAGCGACTGAGTCTTCGGTCGTTGATCTATGTTTCTCACATTGGGCAGAAATGTGATCAATGTTGACACACGTGCCGGCTTTCCATTGTTTTGCCTGTATGCTGTTTTGTCCTCTTCTGCATCGTCAGATATGTCACACATGTGAGTTCAGTATGCTGCCAGTTCCTGGAGCATTGACTGCTGATGAATAAATTGAGCTGGTCATTGTTGTCCTTGGAAGAATTGCCCGTCTGCTTGGTCACTGATCTGTCGAACTGCTGACTGCTGCTGTGCAAACTCTGCTGGTCATCGGCCTTCTTATGTTGGGCAGAAACATGACCAGTGTCGACACATGTGCCGGCTTTCCTTGTTCAACTGCTGCTGCTTCTGAATATTGTGGCTTAATGTGTCATAGTCTCTAAAATGTTCACTTAACCTATAATAAGTCTTCATGTATTTTTCTGCCAGATCTCTGCTTTGAACAACCGTAAATGACACATAATTATTATACACAATCATAAATAACACATAATTATTATACATCCTACACCACCAAACAATGGTGTTTTAATTATTATTGGGAAGTATGGTTACCACCAAAGTAGTTTCTGGAAGGGGCTTGTGAAATATATTTACTACAAAATAAATGTGTCATTTGTAGTCCATGGGAAGCATACTTACCACCAATTTAGGGGTATCCCAAAGCTTTGCATAATACGTCTTACCACCTCTGTTTGTACGTGACATCTTGTGGTAGTGCACAGTCCCAGGTGTACAAAAACTGGTGCAACAGTCAGTTTCTGTTTGTCTCGGGATCACTACTGTTAATGGAACACATTGCTTTGCTTTTGAAATATATATTATAGTGACCTGCATCGCCTCACACCTTTGTTGTGTGCTAAAGTTTCAAGGATTGTTTTCACATGGTGATAAATAAACTTTAATATCAGCAACAAAATTATTTAAATAAAATAAAAGAAAACATAAAATAAAAACAGGAAACACTTCATTACAAAAAGTTCACTCAACTTTTTTTATGACTTCTTATATTTATGTCTGCAGATTTTGATGGCTTACTGACCATTTAAATCTGCCTCCTAGTGGATCTACACCACACTGAAACCTATTGTGAATTGGTAACCAGTAATTTTCATATACGTAAATATTTTTATTCATTTTACTTTTTTTAAAATTATTTAAGCCTTTACATTTTTGTGTGTAGTAGGTAGAAAAGTGAATAACACTGCATTTTTACACACATAAATTAAAGTGATGAGAGCTGAAACCTGATGTACATTCTGTAAAGCCTGAAACAAAAAATTGTGGGACATTTCTTTTTAACATAGTAGCAGATCTCAAGAAACTGCAATGCAAAGTATATCTGCTGCACACATTGCATTTCATAATCCCCACACTGAAGGAAAACTCTCTGGCAACAAAGCATCCAACAGCATCAACAATTTCCTTCTCACATGTAACATTGCTTCTGAATTAGTTATGTAAATGGCCTTTCCTTCCATCCGTCACCAATAGAGATTTCCATTATGTGGTTCTACTTGCTATCTGATTCCTTATCCAAACAAATGAACTGCTTTAAAAGTACTTACATATGCCTTCTGGTTCAATAATATGTATGCTATTTGTATTGTGCTTTTTCTTGCTTACGTAGTTCATAAGTAAATACGTAAATCCATTGTCATCTTATTTTCCTTGTCAATACAAAGTGCTTTGTTTGTTGCTTGTATGGTCTTCTATATTGGTGTTGAACTTTGCTCTTTAGGACAAATCAACTTTGCTTTTCAGAGCCTGTGAGCTTTGATGTGATGGAGAAGAATGTAACAGCTCGCCATGGAGAACAAGTAACTCTCAAGTGTGATATTAAAGGTGATCATCCCATACAAGTTGACTGGCTGTTTAATGGGCAAAGATTAAATCACAATTACAGGTCTGTTCCTCAGTATACCTAAGACTTGTAAAAACAGGTATCATAATAGTTACTCAGTTACAAATAACAGTTCTGAGACTTTTTTTTATTTGTATAAGAATGGGGCAATCAAATAGACAAGTATATTTCAAACTTGACATTGTTCAGTTATTTATCTTACTCTGCTTTCATAAAATATAACAAACATATAAATTTCTTTTCACTACTGTAAAATTATGTTCTTGCTTTAATTTGTAGTCAGTACTCATGGCACAATATTCATGTGTCTCTTCTGTCAAGTTGTATTGCAAGAAATATGATGGTCTACAGAACCTCCTCCAATCAAATGTCAAACTCATTTTTACATCAATCAAACTAGAAAAAGAAGTTGCTTACTAGGGTAATTCCTTCAGAATGGTAATAGAAGGAAAAGAGTCAATGAAACATATTAACATGGTTCATCACCAGCAGTGTTATAAATGAATATTTCAATAATTAGGACCATTTCATAACTTCAGTTTCAATTATCATAGTAAATACTTTAATGCCAACTTTGATTTTACATTGCATATTATTTACTGGAGCTTTTAGTTGGTCTAGTTGGATACTTTCTTAGTTTGTTGCATTGCTGAATGCTAAATAAATACTCACTCCTTTTTGTTAAAAAAAAGTAATTATTTGGTTATAAAGGCCACCAATTTTTAAAAAAATTAAAATAAATTTGAACGCGTGACAATTGAATAACCTATTTTTTAACATTCAAATGTTGATGCTGACATTAACTAGCCACATTGATAATAGTAATATGAAGACAATAACTTGTTCTCGAAAGAACAGTTACTGTTGATGACCATGCAGCTTTTCCCTGGAATAAATGATGACTAACTGACAACCTCAGCTGCCGACAGGTGTTGTTGTTATACCTCGATGTGGACAACTGAAAATGTGTGCCCCGACCGGGAATCAAACCTGGGATCTCCTGCATACATGGCAGACACTCTATCCATCTGAGCCACAGGACACAGATGAATAGCGCGACTGCAGGAACTTATCCCTTGCACACTTCCCGTGTGACTCACATTCCCAACAGTCCACAATTCTAGATATGTATTGTACCTTATAGACATTTGTCCACCCACTCATTACTCGCGCACGCTTTGGTGATTCTCATAAGAGTTTGGCAACCTGTGCGCATTTGCACAGATGAAGTTCAATGGCTGGGTAGCCTTTAACTATATATATGAAGACAGTAACTTGTTCTCGAAAGAATAGTTACTGTTGATGACCGTGCAGCTTTTCCCTGGAATAAATTATGACTAACTGACAACCTCAGCTTCTGACAGGTGTTGTTATACCTCGATGTGGACATCTGAAAATTTGTGCCCCGACCGGGACTCGAACCCGGGATCTCCTGCTTACATGGCAGACGCTCTATCAATCTGAGCCACCGAAGACACAGATGAATAGCGCGACTGCAGGATCTTATCCCTTGCATGCTTCCCGTGTGATACTACAATACTAATGGTTTTATGCTTTTGGTGTCAAAGGAGTTAGGTCTTGTAAAACTAGAATTGTTTCTGTGTAAAAAATATAAGATGAAGCTTAAGAGCATAAAAACTATATTTTACCCCTGTGGTTATTGAATGTAGTAAACAGCTGAGATATTTGTGTGTGTGTGTGTGTGTGTGTGTGTGTGTGTGTGTGTGTGTGTGTGTGGGTGGGTGTGAGAGAGAGAGGGAGAGAGAGAGAGAGAGAGAGAGAGAGAGAGAGAGAGAGAGAGAGAGAGAGATTATTATTATGAAAACCTACAGAAAAACTTACAGTTTGCTGTTTAATGTTGACAGAACAAGCATGTCTGAAATCAAGACAGATAGTGGCCTGCAATCCCTGCTGGTTATTGCACAGGCTGAGCGGCATGACTCAGGTCTTTACACATGCCAGGCAGGCAATATATTTGGTCACAGCAAGCTTATTATACACCTGGCTATACAAGGTTGGTTATGTTTTCTTTCCTCTTTTCTTTCTATCGATTGACCCCTCAAAAAAATAAATTATTTTGTCACGCTAAAAATTTGGTAATAGCAATTTACTTTCCTTTAGAAATCTTTGTATATCACTCCTTCTATTACTTGTGTGTACTTACACAAGTTTAAATATCATGATAAACATAAAATGTCATTCTTATTTGCTATATTCTTTAGTAGCACTATCAGAAATCTTGCTGCCCTCAAAATAAAACTGCGTTCAAAGTTAAGGTCCTCCTAAATGACTGTTTTAATAGGCATTGAGAAAAATCAACTTCTGGCTTCAGTATTCACTACATAGTGTAGTATATAAATGTACTAAATACACAATAACTCTTTTATTTGACAGTTATCACTAGCCATACCTATACAATTTTTATGTAGTGACATTAGACTCAAAGCATAAAAAATGCACAATATTCCTCCACTGCTTTTAATCATGGTACTGTAACATTCCCAATGAATATAAAAGGACCACCTCGATTGGTTGAGCTTAAAATTCTGTGGTAACTTCTCACTTACACAAAAGCTATTCATTACACAAAATAAAATACTGTAATTAGAGTTAAGTTGGCAGTTCATGTATGTACATTTTGCAGGAATCTGTTTAATCAATTGGGAATGCTAAATATATCCCCACAATACATGGATGAAATTTGTTTTCAACAATCCAATGAATTTTCATATTTTAGAGGCATTCACAATACGATACTACAAAGGATAATGATTTGGACTTTCTTCTCATGAGTGTAGCCTTTTTGCAGAAAATAGTGAAATACACAGCTATACAACTTTGTGAGAACCTCCCCTGGAAATAAACTGACAGACAACGTATTTGTCACTGAAAATACTCAGTTTTTGAAAATGTAACAGAGATAGTGGCAGAAGGGTTGAAGCAGAAGGAATAAGGGTAAAGGTAAAGGACTGGTGATGTATAGGGGAAGGGGTATAGAAGTCACTCAGAACTCAGTGTCAGAGTAGACTTGCTGGATGGGATGAGAAGGAAAGACAATCAGTTTTTTGAATAGACACCTTTAAATGACCAACTGTAATGATGTATATTATTTTTTAAATGTCTGTGCAGTCTTTCTTGAGTTAATACAATCCACTTCCTAAGATTTATCTGTTGAATGTAGAATGAACCAACTAAATTCCTAAACCAATGCCCGCCCACTACCACTCTAGCTTGAGAAGTTGTAATATCCAGAAGATGCATGTTGTAAAAACTAGTCATATCAACAATATGGGAAGGATAGATAGATACTCGCCACATCAAGGAGACAGTGAGTTGCAAACAGGCACAATGAAAAATACTACTACAATAGAAAACACATATACATTGACACAAGTTTGTAAAAAGCTAATATTTCAGCTGACTTTTTCACTGTGCCTGTGTGTCTACAACTTGATGCCTCCTCTGTGAGCTGAGTAGCAATCAATCCTTTTCATTCTGTTATTATTCCATCCAGGACTTTCCACTGTTTGATCAATTCATATCAGTATCATTGCACTGTTGCAGAGCATATTTTAAAACAGTTTACTGAGCATTGCCATTACACAGTGTCTTCGTGTTCTCATTCACAAATCACACTCTTTGGATCATAACATGAAGGGAAATCCTCACAAGCATTGAACAAATTTTGTCCTCACAAGCATTGAACAAATTTTGGAATATTTAGGCAGCTTTTATGAACTGGTTATGTGTGGGGTACTAGCTGCTATCATTATAAGCAATCATAACTAAACAACATTAATCAACAATATATAATTTATCTGTGTATTTGTTTATTCTTGCTGACAACCTTCTGAACATCAGGCCCATATAAAACACTAACATCATTTGTGTATGAGTTAACATAAAGTAATGATATTCTCTGAGAATGATATTAATTTTTGATAATGACAAGCCAAGAATGAATGTAGAACAGTAAACGAGTAGCCAAGATTGCAGGAATTCTTTTTATTCCATGATTACCAGTTTTGGCAAAACTAAATCCGCCATAATCAGATCTTAGGACACATACAGGTTACAACATCAAGGCAGACAATGGTGATATTAATAGTTGCCTATTATACGCAGGCCTTACAAAATTGTCATATGTAGCACATAGCACTATGTGGCTACCAGTTTATTGTTGTACAACCATCTAGATCGCTCCCACATGAGCACAATGTGCTCCCTACCAAAAATAAATACTAGCAGAGGTACTCATAGAGCAATTGTAAACTGATTATTTGCATGCCATTCTTTATATACCAATGCAAAATCCACAGTAGTCATATCCGTTCATTGATTATCCAACCTCTCTGTTATTTCAGCAAATTTTGTCTCCCAATATTCCCCCCTCCCCAATTTCAGAACTAGAAGGACAAATTTAACTTTTCGAGCTTTTAAAGTAATCTGGCTCATGTGCTGCAAATATTTATCATTGGCTTATTTCATTTGAGGAAGTGCAGATATTTTAATGTTTAATAAATGTAAACATGGTCCTTAGTAGGCTGTAATGTGATTTTTATTTCTTCGCACAATTAGCAATTTTTTTTTTCCAAGCTAATTTTATGATTAAATAAAAATCACATTACAACCTACTACAGACCATGTTTATGTTTATTAAACATGTGGAGGCTGTAGATCCCTACTAATACAAAATATTTTAATGTGTTAGTGATCATGTAGATTCAGTTCATTCATACATTTGTGTCTTAAGAATCACAGTTTGATACATTTTTCAGAGCCACCAGATCCACCGCTTGACATAGAAGTGGTCGAAATAAACAGCAGATCAGTTCGTTTATCATGGCATCCTCCATTTGATGGACACAGCACCCTGATTGGTTATCTGATACAGTATAAGAAAGGTACCAGTCTCATCAATGATTGGCATCATTCTGGAACAGTCAACCTCTCCCTCCCAGCCTATGGAGCTGAATTTACAAGTAAGAAGTGAGTACTTATAATATAGCTGTAAAGAGCAGCCCAGGCAAAGAGTGAAACAGGCTTCAGTCAAAGGTAAAACAGATGGGCTGACAGCAATTTCCTCATCAAGCTAGATTAAGTGAAACATCTATAGAACTATGTAGTGTCTGTAATGCATTGGAACAATAACTGTCTGTGAGAGTCTCAAAAATAAAAATTCACCTAATCCATGTGGAGTGTTTACATTCACAGTGTGTGACAATGATTCTAAGACACAAATTTCATTACTTACTGTTTACTTTTTCGACATAGAACCAAAAATCACAGCCTAATCATGTGGTAGTCACAGCTGATTAGAAAAGAAAGAATCTTTATTCCTGTATCATTCCAACCTGGCATAATGGGCAGCATTATGCCACTGTGGATTTATACATTACACATTTACTTGCATAATTCTGCAGTTATATGAAAACAAGTCCAAAAAAATGGACTAACTTAGAGTTTTTAAAAATGTGGAAAAAGTGGTTCTTATAAATGAGACTGTTAAAACATATCAAATTATTTTATTGTTATTTTTATAATAGAAATTCATAAAGAAAGGATGTGTTAGTCTTTTACATCTGTCATATTTTTTATAATGCAACTTAACATGAGAAATAATAATTTGCTAATGAAGAAGAACAATAGTATGTTAGTTTTTTTTGTATATTCTCAAACATCCACAATCACAAATTACCACTAAGTCTAGTAAAATGTATTTTTCTAGCCTTAAACAATATGATAGGGTTAATGTATTTTAAATGCATTTGCTCCATAAAAAACATTATTGATTAACAATAATCAGTTTTATCAAACAATACAATGTAATTAATATTTTCACAATATGTATCAGATGCTGTTATGCTCTTGGTGAACTGGTGCTTTATAATTTAGTTAATTCCTGTCAATCTTTTGGTTGCAGGTTTTGTAAGTTTTGGAGCATCATATTTGAAAGGAAATATCAAATTAGTGATGGAAGCCCTACCTGATTTTTTTTTTTTTTTTTTTTTTTTTTTTTTTTTTTTTTTTTTTTTTTTTTTTTTAGATAGTGTTTGTCTCAGTATCTTACCAAGCAACGGTTTTACAGTAGTAAATATGACAATTGTCATTTTTGCAACACCAAAAGGTTTTATTACCCTTGTCTTTTTAACAAATTCCATCAACTGATCTGGAATATAAATGAAAGATACCTATCTTTTCTTTTTCTCAGTTAACTCAATATTGTGCTCACAGGGTAAATAAATATGACCAGACACTACAAACTTATGTTTCTGACTGTTAAGTACATCCAAAAGCTAACTGAAGCTAAGCTAATCGAAGCTTGGCCAAAACAAGAATCTGAATACACTGCAAGGTAGTGTATATTGTTGGGAATCAATGCCATAATATGTTGCTTAAGACATGAAATAATGGCATGTATCTCCCCATCAGCTACTTACTCTGTCAACATAAACATTGACACACTGACATGCCTACACTGTGAAGCCTTCTATGTGGGAATGACCAGCAACAAACTGTCCATTCACATGAACGGACACAGGCAGACAGTGTTTGTTGGTAATGAGAATCACCCTGTGGCTAAACATGCGTTGGTGCATGGCCAGCACATCTTGGCACAGTGTTACACCGTCCGGGTTATCTGGATACTTCCCACTGACACCAACCTATCAGAACTCCAGAGATGGGACCTTGCCCTTCAATGTATTCTCTCTTCCCGTTACCCACCAGGCCTCAACCTCCACTAATTTCAAGTTGCCGCCCCTCGTACCTCACCTGTCATTCAACAACATCTTTGCCTCTGTACTTCTGCCTCGACTGACATCTCTGCCCAACCTCTTTGCATTTACATATGTCTGCCTATGTCTGTATATGTGCGGATGGATATGTGTGTGTGTGCGCGCGCGAGTGTATACCTGTCCTTTTTTCCCCCTAAGGTAAGTCTCTCCGCTCCCGGGATTGGGATGACTCCTTACCCTCAGCCTTAAAACCCACATCCTTTCGTTTTTCCCTCTCCTTCCCTCCTTCCTGATGAAGCAACCTTGGGTTGTGAAAGCTTGAAATTTGTGTGTGTGTTTTTTATTGTGTCTATCAACATACGAATGCTTTCTCATTTGCTAAGTTACAGCATCTTTGTTTTTATATAAACATTTTGCATATTAGACAAATGGTTCAAATGGCTCTGAGCACTATGGGACTTAACTTCTGAGATCATCAGTCCCCTAAAACTTAGAACTACTTAAACCTAACTAACCTAAGGACATCACACACATCCATGCCTGAGGAAGGATTCGAACCTGCAACCGTAGCGGTCATGCGGTTCCAGACTGTAGCGCCTAGAGCTGCTAGGCCAACCCAGCTGGCATGTATTAGACACATTGTGTACGTAGAAGTGAAATGTCACAGTTGGTGTTTGTAGAATGCGATTCCTGCAGACAAGTAGGGCATAGGGAATAGGTAGACACTGATGCATGTTTAAAACATTGACCATAACAGTATTATTAGTTTTTAAATATTCTGTATCCAGTTTCAGATTTCCATAGACAGCACTAGCTTGTTTAACATGGAAGTTCAGTTTTGCTTCTAGCTCATTCTTTTTCTGGGTGTGTTTCTCAGATAGAAAACAAACTTAACAGGTATCACTACATGGTGTTGTAAAGCCAATATTGAAAAATTGATAAAATATTGTACGACACATGCCAAAGCTAAAGGTGTTCCTTATTGCTGTCTTTGTGCTAATCTTGAAGAAGATTGTACATCTAGCTAATGTTTAGATGTGTATACAAATATTTCATGTTGGGAATCTTTTTCCTGGAATAGAGACTTGACTGCATAGGAAATAGGAAAACTATTTATAAGAGCCTGTACAAATTTCCGGTCCTCTTTGCTGCATTTATTTCAGTGATTCTCAAGGGTATAAGATATGGGATTTTATCTTACCTCTTTGACAGACACACAGTATTATATTAATGAACAGAAATGCATATTCTAGTTAATAAGTTATCCCTTGTTGTAATGTATTTTCTCTTCATCACAAAAATTGCAACCAAAATCAGAAGTGAAATAGGGGCAGGATAAAAATTGAGGAGCATGCTGCCCCTCTACTAAACCCTTGGCTTTGGGGCTACATAAATCTCTCCTTGTGAATGTATGTCTAATGTTTTGTTGTATTATCAAACACAGAAACTTACTTCAGGAGTTCTAGATGTTTTCTTTTGTTGAATCACACCAGATAGTCATTCATTGCTTATACCGAATATTGTTATAAGCACTTTCTCACAAATCTGAACATCTGCTTCACCTACAATAACCATGTAGATGTTGGTTGTCTGCTAACTACTACTCTCTGGATCATCAGTATACCTTGCCTTGACAAAATTCATATTCATACATTCAAATATATAATAATTTTGAAGATCACAGTTACTTAGCTTCCAGAAATTGAGGAAAAGCTTCTCTCATGTATCTGCAGGTACAATGTCCAAGCATCTTCTCACACAAGCACAATCTGAATGTTGTGATATTTGCCTTTTCACTACACCCATAAATTCCTGTTTTCTTTACCAGTGTTTGGCTCCTTTTTCTCAACTTCTTTGCATTAATTTTGCGGATTACACTTCCTGCTCTGATAATTTCCACAGATTTTCATACTTTTGTCAGTGTTTCCATTTCGAGATCTGCCATGTTTATTACCTGTATTCTCTATTGAATGTGCCAGACAAACACTTTAAATGCTCTAAACCTAGTTCATAAATTTATTTAATTAAACATTATACAACTTTTATATTTTGTGTTTACTGGTTTATTAATTCCAGTACAATCTACTTCTGCCACCCCCATCCCTCTGCCAAAGCTTTTAAAACCCAGTTAATTAATTCTTGTCTTTTTATCATTTTTTTACAGTGTTGACTATCCTGCTACTCAGCTGTTCAGCTCCTTTCCGCTAGAGAGAGGCTGCCATCATGCAGTGTCCTTGATAATCTGTGTTACATATCCTACTCTTTGCCTACCTCCACAATTCTTTCAGTGTCATGTTAACTTGTTAGCTGATTTTCATATCCTCACCGAGATTCAAAATGTATAGTCTTGGAAAGAGTCTGGAGATGATTCAACAGAATTCTAACAAAAATTGCACCAGCTGCAGAGAGAATGGATATAACATAGTAATTACCAAACATACACTTCAGTCATATATATATATATATATATTTTAAATATGGTGACAATTGTGGAGCTCACTTTAGAAGAAACAGGGAGAAGAGCCCAGTTTTTAGAGCTAAAGCAATCACTTTGAATGATCTCGAGAGTAATGTTGACAGGCTCATGTGCCTTTCTTGGTTTCATACTATCTAGAGCCTTGTTGAATTCATGAAATTTTGGTGGGACCATTATCCAACATTGTATTGGATGTTGTGGGACATATTTGAGAAAGTAATTAGCAGCAGTAGAACGACAGTTTAAGAGTGAGCTGAAGTGCTTTTTCCAGCAATTCAAGATGTCCTGACCATAACTGAGGATGGTCGTACTATCGGTGCCTTTCAGGGTTCCTGATGAGATATGAATAGACCATATATTTATTTTATTCCAGTGTAAAAGCTCTGCAAGTCCTTGGTGTCTGACACACTTGGAGTACCCTGGCTTTTTACTGCCCCCAGTTGTTCTTGATTGTTCTTATTTCAGTTTGACATTTTTGCTTCATCACTTGAAAGCATGTTTCCTTTTCCATGGAGGATGCACCTTGAGCAAGGGATAGGTAAGCATTCTGCTTGACACTTATGAGATTCTTAACCATTTCATTATCATCATCAAACCAGTCACTTTCTTCTTCATGTCAAAACCAATGACCTCTTCTGCATCTGTTTGATGGTGTTCTTTAAAACAGCCCATTCCTGTTCATCTGCTGTGTTCCCAGAATGATTTTTACTCTCTGCAGTAGAGTGTGTGCTGATATGAAAGTACCAGGCAATGTTGGGTATGGGGTAGGTGTCCATAATTGTTCGTGCATTTAGTCGACGGTAGTCTCCGCACGTGGCATATGTATGGGCGTAGACCAGCTACTGGCAGAGGGTTCAATGATGCCAGAGCTCAGTAGTTCAGAAATCTGTTTTTTAAGGTCGGGGAGGCGCTCGGGACAAAGTCGACATGTTCTGGACTGAGACTTGAACTCAGAACCTTTATCTTTCACAGACAAGTGCTCTACTTTTGTATTAGCACTTCAGAATGAAAATTTCATTCTGGAAACATCCCCCAGGCTGTGGCTAAGCCATGTCTCCACAATATCCTTTTTCCAGGAGTGCAACTCTTGCAGGAGACCATCTGTGAGGTTTGGAAGGTAGGAGAAGAAGAACTGACAGAATTAAAGCTGTACGACATGTTGCGTGCCATGTTTGGGAAGCTCAGTCAGTAGAGCACTTGCCCATGAAAGTCTGAGGTCCCCAGTCCACGTCTCAGTCTAGTAGACAGTTTTAATCTGCCAGGAATGTTTCATATCAGCACACATTCTGATGCAGAGTGAAAATTTCATTTAGGACATTTCTTTTTATTTAATTCATGACTTCTCTATGCTTGGATTGCTCAGATACCTACAGTTGTTGTGTGGATTGCCATCCTTTCGGTACTGAGCATAAATTACTATTATTTGATTTTAGTGAGTAATTTTTGGTGAATGACACTTCTGTGGTGACTCATTAAGTCATTCTAAAAGTGTGTCTTCCAAGAGAACGTTTGCTGGCTGTCTATGTTTAATTTTGTCCTGGAAGGATTTGGCAAGTAGGATCATGTTTTACAATGGATGAGGATCCTCAGGTGGCTAACCAGCAGTTTGTGATCAGACCAGACACTATTCTTGTTTTTCTGTTTTTGGTATCAGGATGTGATGACATGGTCGATGAGATGCCAGTGTTTGGAGCAATGGATGCATCCATGTAGTTTTGTAGTGATTAGGTAAGTGGAATTGCATGTTGGTGATAAAAATCTCACGCTCAGCACAGAGACCAAGAATAGCAGCCCGTGAACATTGCAGTTTCCAATACCTTAACAACCAATCATGTTTCCTCAGAAACAATTATCTCTTTATTTATTTGTTTATTTATTTATTTCATGTTCCTTAGATCCTGGAAGCGAGTGAATCGCAAGGATATGGAACATGTCAAATTGTACATAGTTCAAGCATAACTTGTGTAAATACTTACAATAAAGATACAATGTAAATAAAATCAATAGACAACAGCACAATCAATAAACAGAGGATAAGTAATATATATATGATATGGCATGTGTCTGATTGTACACACCTGAAATATATCTTACGTAAATGCAACAAAAGGATACAATGTAAATAAGATACCAACTAAACATCAGCACATTCAACTAACAAAAAGTTTTTGTTTCACATGTTAAGGATGTGTAATATATACAGGAATCAAGATAAGTTCACTATTCCAAGGGAAATACAGAAATGCAAATAAACAATTTTCATGTGCCTATTCAAAACAAAATTAATTACACTATTTATACAACACTTGCAAGTTTAGTGATTGTATACATTTTCTTTCACATATTCATCAATTGTATAAAAAGATTTCTCTATCAGGTACTCCTTGAGAGTTTGTTTGAATGCTGGCAATCTATTGTTAAGGCATTTGATGTGTGGTGGGAGAGCATTAAATAGCTTAATACTGGAGTAGTAAGCTCCTTTTTGAACCATAGAGAGACTTTTCAATTCAATGTGCAAACTGTTTTTGGGCCTTGTGTTATAGTCATGAAATTGGCTGTTATCTTTGTAGATATAAGGGTTATTACTGACAAAGGTCAACAAAGAGGCAGTGGTAAGGATCCTCATTTTTCGAAACAAGCATCTATAAGAGTGTCTGTGATGGACACCACTCATTATTCTGATGGCTTTTTTTTTGTGCAGTGAAAATTTTCTTTGTGAGAGGTTGGTTCCCCCAGAATATAATAGCATATGATATTAATGAATGAAAATAGTCGAAGTAAGAAGCCTTAATGGTATCTACATCAGCCACCGAAGCAATAACCCCAAGTGAAAATATTGCTGAGCTACGTGTTTTGTAAAGATGAAGAATGTGTGTCGACCAATTACATTTGCTGTCTATATAAGCACCCAGGAATTTTGTAACCTCAACTTTTTGTATTGCTTGATCTCTACACTTAATGTTAACTTCTTCCAGATTTCTTTGGGGAGTATGGTATCTCATATAAAGGGTTTTATCTGTATTGAGTGAGAGACCATTTTAAGAAAACCAATTTACTATATCATTGAAAACTTTGTTTGTAGTTTGTTCAAGCTTGTTGTCTGTAAAATCATCAATTAGAATTGTAGTGTCATCTGCAAAAAGAGTGAATTTACTCTTTGTATCAGAACAAAGTAGGAGATCATTAATGAAGATGAGAAACAGCAGTGTACCCAAAACAGAGCCTTGTGGCACACCACAACTTACTGTGCCCCACTCAGATGAGGCAGGTTCTTCAGATGTGCCATTCAGCATTACAGTCTGCTTTTGGTCCTTTAGGTATGACTGGAGCCACGAACCAATGGTACTACCCAAACCATAATATTCTGCTTTTTTCAAAAGAATTAGATGGTTTACACAATCAAAGGCTTTAGAGAGACCACAAAAAATACCTACTGGAGACATCTTTTTGTTCATGGCTTCCAGAACTTGAAAGGTGAAAGAGAATATTGCTTGTTCTGTACAAAGACCTGCACAAAAACCAAACTGACTTTTGTTTATGATATTGTGGAAGCTGAGATGATTGACAATCAACCTGTGCATCAGTTTTTCAAGAATTTTTTAAAAGATAGTTAAAAGGGAGATTGGGCAATAATTTGTAACATTGTCTTTCTCACCTTTTTAAAGAGTGGTATAACTACAGCTAGTTTTACCCTGTCAGGGACAATTCCTTCTTGCAGCGAAGCATTGAATATGTTGCATAAGACTGGACTTATATATTTATAGCAACATTTCAATATTTTACAGGAAATATTGTCCACACCTACAGACTTTTTATTTTGTAATGAGGTAATAATTCTTTCAATCTCTTTTACTGTAACGTGAGATAAGGATACCTGTGGGGGTCTATTACTGATAGCTTTCTGTAGAGGAGCCAATGACTCATCCACAGAGCCTTTACAGCCTGTCTTCTCTGCTGCTGACAAAAAGTGCCTGTTGAAGATTTCTGCAACCATTTCAGGTTTGTTTACAATATTGGTACCTTGTTTAAGTTCTATGGGTGTCCTGTTCCCCATTTTTTTGCCAGTTTCCCGCTTTATTACATTCCAAATTGTTTTTATTTTGTTGTCAGACTTATCAATTTCAGCCTTAATGCACACATTTTTTGACTTATTTATTACCTTCTTTAGGATGCTGCAATAAAGTTTGTAGTGCTGATGTTTTTTGGGGTCATTACAAGTTATGAGGGAATTATATAGCACTGTCTTTGTTCTGCAGGATGTTTTTATCCCTGCAGTGATCCATGACTCATTGATAGTGCTTACATGACTGTTTCTAATTATTTTTTTTAGGAAAAGTGGCTTCAAAAATAGACATAAATTCATTTAGAAATGTATTATACTTTTTGTTCACATCTGCTTCACTGAAAACTGGACTCCAATCTGCAGGCTGTTGTTGAAATTTTTAATTGTTTCATCATTTATTATCCTAAAAGACTTCCAAGAATTCTCAGAACTGTTGCACAGATTGATGTCAGTGAAAGGAAGCAACTGACCTCCATGACCAGAAAAGCCAAGAATTGGATGTACACTGATATTGTTGAGTCTTGACTTATCTGTAAATATATTGTCAATCAGACTTTGACAGTTCTCGGTAACTCTAGTTGGAAAATTTACTATTGTCATCAGATTATAAGAATCAACTAGATGTTCTAAATCTGCTTTACCATTGCTTTCATTTAGGAAATCTACATTGAAATCGCCTGTAATTATTAGATCCTTAGATTTTGAGTACACTTGGGATAAGAAAGAATCTAACTGCCTCCCTGAGGGAGCTCTGTATAGTGCTAACACTACAACTGTACAGTCACTTATAGTAATTTCTACACCACATATTTCAATATCTTGTTCAATACAGTGACTCTTTAAATCTAATGTGGTATATGGTATGTTATTTTTTAAGTATATTGCTACTCCACCATTCTTCATGATAGATCTACAGTACCCAATGTGCTGCTAGACGGTAACCACTGAGCTGTAACATTTCAACATCTCTCATGTGGTGTTCTCTAAAGCATAGAACATCAGCATCCTTTATCTCTTGTGGGTCATCTAAAAGAACAGAAATTTCATTAACTTTGTTTGTAAGTCCTCCTACATTATGGTGAAAAATTGTCATAGCTTTGATATTTACTGAGAGTGGTTGCTTTCGCCTAAACAAGTACTTGTGGGCTTAGAAACACTCCATGTAATACAGATATGAGTTACTAATAACACTAATATAAGAAATGCATATGTGCAGAATCAGTGAAAATCTCTACACTGCTAAAGGAGAAATTGATTCTTAGTTGTTCTGTATGACAACAGTAGCATTTCTCCAGCAAAGATAACTGACCCCACCATGAGCACTGCTTCCTTTTCATTTTACGAACACACTCTACCTGTCCAGCATTTCTTGTTCAGTTGTCTTCCGTGGGTAGGCAAAGTAACTTCACTGACCTAATGTTTATATAGTGGAGCTATTTTTAATTTATTAAACGAGTACTTATTGACAGCTGTTAAGTGAGCTTTTGTGTGAAATGTATTCCTATAAACAATGACTGAGAAGTCTATAATTTGCTACTGTTATGTTGTCAGTACTGGAATACTCTCTTTCAAATTCTAAAGGTGGCAGGGGTAAAATACAGGGAGCGAAAGGCTATTTACAATTTGTACAGAAACCAGATTGCAGTTATAAGAGTCGAGGGACATGAAAGGGAAGCAGTGGTTGGGAAGGGAGTAAGACAGGGTTGTAGCCTCTCCCCGATGTTATTCAATCTGTATATTGAGCAAGCAGTGAAGGAAACAAAAGAAAAATTCGGAGTAGGTATTAAAATCAATGGAGAAGAAATAAAAACTTTGACGTTCGCCGATGACATTGTAATTCTGTCAGAGACAGCAAAGGATTGGAAGAGCAGTTGAATGGAATGGATGGTGTCTTGAAGGGAGGATATAAGATGAACATCAACAAAAGAAAAACGAGGATAATGGAATGTAGTCGAATTAAGTCGGGTGATGTTGAGGGTATTAGATTAGGAAATGAGACACTTAAAGTAGTAAAGGAGTTTTGCTATTTGGGGAGCAAAATAACTGATGATGATCGAAGTAGAGAGGATATAAAATGTAGACTGGCAATGGCAAGGAAAGCGTTTCTGAAGAAGAGAAATTTGTTAACATCGAGTATAGATTTAAGTGTCAGGAAGTCATTCCTGAAAGTATTTGTATGGAGTGTAGCCATGTATGGAAGTGAAACATGGACGGTAAATAGTTTGGACAAGAAGAGAATAGAAGCTTTTGAAATGTGGTGCTACAGAATAATGCTGAAGATTAGATGGGTAGATCACATAACTAATGAGGAAGTATTGGATAGGATTGGGGAGAAGAGAAGTTTGTGGCACAACTTGACCAGAAGAAGGGATCGGTTGGTAGGACATGTTCTGAGGCATCAAGGGATCACCAATTTAGTATTGGAGGGCAGCGTGGAGGGTAAAAATCGTAGGGGGAGACCAAGAGATGAATACACTAAGCAGATTCAGAAGGATGTAGGTTGCAATAGGTACTGGAAGATGAAGAAGCTTGCACAGGATAGAGTAGAATGGAGAGGTGCATCAAACCAGTCTCAGGACTGAAGACCACAACAACAACAACAACAACAACAACATCATGTTGTCGGTGACCTTTGTAGTGTTGGTGGGGAAGGGATTGGATTGCTAAATTTGGTATCTTGCTGTTGTTTATTGTTGACAGCATATTGTTGAGCTATGTAATTGTGTTGCAGTCACTTGGAGGTGAATTAATGATTGACTAGAAAGATTGACTAGAAAGATACTGCACTTCTCTCACCCTTAATTGTGTTACTTTTAAACTGCATAAATCTCTTCCATTCAGGAATTACTGGCTTCTATAGAGTAGGCGGCACTGAGTGGAGCCACTTACTACACACCCACATTATATCTTCCAAGGTGAGTGTGGCTATGTCTGATGGAATGGGACTGATCATGTTCACATCCTAAACAGTAATCAGCTGTAATTCATTGCTTGTTTATGTTGAGATGTCTGAAGTTCAATAACACCTACTTGAATTACTTATGTTACAGAGGGAAACAATTTAAGCCTCTATACCTCTCCTGATTTGGGGAGACCTGAGGCTGGGGTGACACATTTGATATCCCTCATGCTGTGAGGACTATTTCAGCCAGTGATAGGACAGTTGAATCGATATTGTGGAATATTTACTGGCAGCATATTACACTTGTGACAGACAGTGTGGAAGACAATTGACATCTCCAGCTGTTCAACATTTTTATAAAATAGCTTATTTAACAGTTGCAAATAAGCAGTCATTTAATAAACTGAAAGTGATTCTACTATGTAAACATGAGCTTATAGAACTTATTTTTTTTCATTACATAAAAGAGCTGGAAAGCAAAGAAAGCAAGTTCATGGGAGGTATAGACTGTCTGAAAAATGAAATGTGGGTTGTGCTTGTTGTGGGAAAACTTGCATTTCCCAGAAGAATCCTACAGCTGCCATAACAGATTGACTAAGAATCAGTTTGCCTTCCAGCAGAGCAGAACAGCATGTAAAGATTTATGCAGATTGTGTCCAAGTGTGTTTCTTGCATTAGTAATATTAGTTATTAACATCTGTATTCCATGTGGTGTTAATGCATTTCGTGGAAAATAAACACCACCAAGCAGTCTGCACACTTTGACAGTAATTCATAAGACGCGCTGCGGAGGATCAGTATAACTTTGTAAAATATCCTGTCGCTGCTTCTTGTGATGCTGTGGAGTATATAGATTGGTGAATGACCTGCTTGCTCTTCCCTCACACTTTTACGTTCCACTCCGTCCCCATCAACTCTGTTACACCCTCCAAACACAATTTATCCCTTAATATGGCTCTACTACACTTAGATGTGATACGTACATTTAATATTTGCTCTTAACACACTTCATTTAACAGTAAACATTAAAACAGTATTTTAATAACATGTGACTTGCCATCCCCTGCATTGTGAAAACTATTTATCTGAGGGAAAAAATGAATAGGAACTTTTTTTGTAGGAAGTGGAAGTTGATTTAAGTTTAAGAATGAGATTTTCACTCTGCAGTGGAGTGTGTGCTATAATGAAACTTACTGGCAGATTAAAACTGGTCCCTAGTTTGTGTCTCAGTCCAGTACACAGTTTTAATCTGCCAGGAAGTTTCATATGAGCTCACACTCCGCTGCAGAGTGAAAATCTCATTCTGGAAACATCCCCCAGGCTGTGGCTAAGCCATGTCTCCACAATATCCTTTCTCCCAGGAGTGCTAGTTGTGCTAGGTTCACAGGGGAGCTTCTGTGAAGTTTGGAAGGTAGGAGACAAGGTACTGGTGGAAGTAAAGCTGTAAGGGTGGATTGTGAGTCATGCTTGGGTAGCTCAGATGGTAGAGCACTTGCCCGTGAAAGGCATAGGTCCCGAATTTGAGTCTCGGTCCGACACACAGTTTTAATATGCTAGTTTGATTTTGTACTGGGAAACATTTTCACTGTAGACCACAGTTTTCAAGATATTCAAGAAAAACATAAAAAGTTATCTTTAAATGTGTCCCCACCCACTATAATCACATCCTACTGGTCAGGAATCTTAGTGTATTGTTTATTTGCAGCTACACAATTTTTTCCCACATTCAATCTTTTTTGTTCTTATTTTACTGTGCTAAACTGTAGATTAAAACTGAAGAAATTGCAAAAAAATAGGAAATTAAGGAGATGAGATCCAGATAAGTTGAAAGGATCATAAGTTGTTGAGAGATTCATAGGGATCATTAGGCAACAATGGACTACAACAGGGGAAAGGAATACAGTATGAATTGGTAGCTTTGAGAAATGAAATAGTGAAGGCAGCAGAGGATCAAATGGGCAAAATAACAAAGCCTAGTAGAAATCCTTGGATATTGCAGCAGGTATTGAATAATGAAAGGAGAAAATATGAAAATGAAGCAGGCAAAAGGGAACACAAATGTATACGAAATGAGACTGTCAGGAAGTGCAAAATGGCTAACCAGGAATACCTAGATGACAAATGCCAGAATATAGAGATACATATCACTAGGGTAAAGATAGATACTGCCTAGAGGAAAATTAAAAAGGCCTTTGGAGAAACGAGAAGCAGCTGTATGAATAGAGCTTAGATGGAAAACCAGTACTAAGCAAAGGTGAATGGAGTATATAGAGGAGCTACATAAGTGAAATGAACTTGGAGGGAATATTATAGAACCTAAACATTGAGCAAGCAGTAAAGGGAACCAAAAAAAACTTGGAGGAGGATTTAGAGCTCAGGAAGAAGAAATAAAAAGTTTGAGGTTTTGCCAAAAACATCCTAATTTTGACAGAGACAGCAAAGGACTTTGGACAGCAGTTCAATGAAATGGACAGTGTCTTGAGAGGAGGATATAAGATGAACACCAATGAAAGCAAAACATGGGTAATGGAATGTAGTGTAATTAAATCAGATGATGCTGAGGGAACTGAATTAGGAAACAAGACACTAAAAGTAGTAGATGAGTTTTGCTAATTTGGGCAATAAAGTAACTAATGATGGCCAACGTAAAGAGGACATAAAATGTAGACGCAATGACAAGAAAAGCATTTCTGAAGAAGAGAAATTTCTTAACACTGAATATAGATTTAAATGTTAGTAAATATTTTCTAAAGATATTTGTCTGAAGTGTAGCCTCATATGGAAGTGAAACATGAACAATAAGCAGTTGAGACAGGAAGAGAATAGAAACTTTTGAAATGTGGTGCTACAGAAAAATGCTGAAGATTAGGATTGGTAGATCTTGTAACTAATAAGGAAGTGCTGAATAGAATTGGTCAGAAAAATTCTTTTTGATACGACACATTTCGTACTGGAGGTGTGTGTGTGTGTGTGTGTGTGTGTGTGTGTGTGTGTGTGTGTGGAGAGGTAAGGAGAGAGAGTTAAAATTGTTGAGGGAGACCAAGAGATGACTACAGTAAGCAGGTTAAAAAGGTTGTAAGGTTGCAGCAGTTAGTTGAAGATAAAGAGGCTTGCACAGGAGAGATTAGCAAGGAGAGCTCCATCAAGCTAGTCTTTTGACTGAAGATCACAACAATATTTGTTCATAAAATTTCTGGAAACTGAACTGCAAGGATCATCATTGTGAGATGTGTTTGACCTGTTCCACTCATTCTTCTGTCAACTGTTATGGTTCTGTCAACTGTTATGGTCACGTACCTCATTTAACATTAAAAATAATATGCTAAAATGAATTTTTGCATGCAGCATTGGACTATTGCTGTATCATGTTGTAAAATTATGTACCAAAATTTTTGTCTCTATTGTAAGTGCTTCTCATTACGGTATGTATGATCACAGTGTTACATATTCTGGTTATGATCACTAGCAGTAGTGGCTGAATTACTGGTACAGCATGACATGGTCTACAACCCAAAAGAAATTTGTGGAAATTGACCTTGAAAGTTTCTGTACTTACAAAGATGGTAAATGTCTCTTACTGTTGCATTTAATACATCAAATTTTACGTTCTGTTTTTATTTTGCTTATCATTCTAAGTGTAAATCACCACTTTTTCACAGCTCATAACAAAATCAAACTTTGTTTTTGAATGACAATTCATACATGCACATCTAGGTATGGTAACTACAACATTAACATCAATATCATTCACATACATATTTTTCAATCTGCAAGGTGATGAAGATATATAAATTATTTATCATCTTACAGTTGCTACATTCAGGAGACAAAAGTCCAGTACCATTGATGAACGTAGGTAAAAATGGAAACCATAATCTCAGCTTTCAGAACTGTTAGTTCCTTTATCACAGGGGGATGAAAGGTTTGGGAAGGTTGAGAAGAAGGGGTAAGTCACTCAGAGCACAGATTGAGATTGCACCATTTGTGAGGATAAGGGGAGACAAATAATGGAGAGACAACTCACTGTGGCAGCACTGTGCAGTTCTACAGAGTATAAAGTTCCACTCACCTTGTGGTGGATCTCTTCTCACACACACGCCTCCTTGAAGTTACTGAAATGCAGTCCTCAGCCTGAAAAAGATACAGAAAAAACTTCTGTACACCTAGTAATCACAAGTCACACTAAAAATTGTTTTTTTGGTGGAAGGTAATAACAGTTATGTGCATAAATTTCACTCTGTTATGGTAAGCTTGCATACACCAGTTACTACCAAACCTTACTCTAAGCTGTACAAAGTCTGAAAAGTCCACATGCACACATCATTCATAACAGTAGCCAGTTTATGGCAATTATTAATTATCCTTCACAGAAAGTTTAGAAACGGATTGTTTCTTTTAGAATAGTTCGCTCAAATGTTGCTATAATCAATCTCGTGTAACAAAATGTTCACATTCACATGTGAGCACCACGCTAGGCAGAATTTAGTTATGTAAAATGTCACCATCAGTTATGAATTTCATACTGTGCATTAAATTGAACTCTCTTCCACACTTTACAGCACTCCTCAAACAGTTTGGAACCAAAACATCAAATTTGTCACTGAATCAGAGCAGTAAATTAATATAAATAAATTTTGAAAACCCACAAATATAAAATTAGCTCACTATTAGCAAAGCTACTTTACCAAAATAATAATCTCATTCTCCCAGTACCATAAACTGACAAAACAGTTTATAACAAATTCCCTGTTATGAATGACTAACACATACATCATTCTTGAACATTCCTCACAATACCAGTTACTTCAATGTATAGTAAAAAAACTTTATATAAAACATTATTTCACATTCACACCTTCATTCACTCTCATAACTAAGCATAATTATAATAGTTATTAATAAACAATTAGAAAATTAAACAAACAGAGCTGCAAATAAAAATTACAGTATTTTGACTGCAGCTCAAACAGTGTCCGTCAGCTGCCCTCTACTATTGTGGGTAACTCTAAATTTCTGTTTGCTAATGACAGTAGCTTTGTAGTAAAGTATGTTGTGTGCAACAATTGCTCAGTTGCAAATAGTGCAGTTCATGACATAAATTCATGGATTGTAGAAAATAAGCTAACACTAAACCACAGTAAGACTCAGTTTTTACAGTTTTTAACACACAATTCATCAAAACCTTACATTTTAATTTCACAGAATGGGCATATGATTAGAGAAACTGAACAGTTCCAATTTCTGGGTGTTCAGATAGATAGTGAATTGTTGTGTAAAGCCCACGTTCAGGATCTTGTTCTAAAACTTAATGCTGCCATTTTTACTATTTGAACGGTATCTGAAATGATCAAACATTTGACATGAAAATTGGTCTACTTTGCTTATTTTCATTCACTTATGTCAAATGGTATTTTATGTTGGGGTAACTCTTCCCATTCTGAAAGGATATTTTTGGCTCAGAAACGGGCAGTTCAGGTGATAAGTGACGCAAGTTCATGAACCTCTTGTCAACCCCTGTTCACAAGTCTGGGTATTTTCACATTGGTCTCCCAATATATATATTCCTTATTGTCATTTCTTGTTAACAATATTGGCTTATTCCCAAGAATAAGCAGCTTTCACTCAGTTAATACTTGGCAGAAATCAAACCTGCATTTGGATCAGACTTCCGTAACTCTCGTGCAGAAAGGTGAGCAGTATACTTCTGCAACCATTTTCAATAAGCTACCATTAGAATTCAAAAATCTTAATACACGTGCTTTCAAATCAAAACTGAAGAGTTTCCTCATGGGTCACTCCTATTCTGTTGAGGAGTTCCTTGAAAAATTAAGATGATTCTTGTTGTGTTGTTGACTGCGTTTACTTAAACTTATGGCTTGACTTTTTCCAGGTTCATAAACATTTTATTTTTATCTGTTATTACTTTTATGTTGTAATTTCATGTACTGAAAGTTCCACGACCTTGGAGATTGGCTCCTCAGTTTGGTTCTACGTGTACATAAATAAATAGATAAATCACATAAAAACTACATACACTCTGGGACCTGACATCACATGTCCTGCATGTGATTCATACTGCACATCTGTTAATTGCTGTTACTATCTTAATAGGCATGCTGTAAGGCGCTACACCTCATCATATTAGTTTTGCCATATATGACAGATTCCTTTAAGGTTTTGCAAAAAAATTGCTCTTTGCAGATTTGATTTCTGAAGACTTTTTTCCAATGGGGAGGGAGGCAACTGGCCCTTGTTGGGTGTGTGTGCATGAAGGAGGTTTTACAGAGGGAACAGTTGCAAGGATAGGAACATTTGGGTAAAGATAACAATCCGAGAAAGTCATATACAGGGTGGAGCGGAGTAAATTGCTTTTTTAGAATTCACATTGTGGGAACACTGTTGGTCGAATAGAGTAGAGTGGGCATGGTTAATAGTGACCAACGGGAGGTTTGTATTCAATTTTTGTTCAGTTGTAAAAATGCAGTGCATATGTGAGGAGCGTTCATTTTGAGTTGAAGTGTATTTCTGGAATTCCCACTCGATCATTGCAGTGCAGCGTGCTTTTCAGTCGTGATTTGCAGTACCCCCATGAGGACATTTTCCTGGACTGCAATCAATTTTAAATTGGGTAACTGCATTCAGCACAACAGGGGATGTGTCATCTGTACAAAGAGGACCTGAGAGAAGTGTTACAACAACACAAAATGTTGAATGAGTAAGAGCAGCAGTACTGCAATCTCTGAAACGCTCAGCTCAGAAACATGCACTTGCTCTTGGCATTTCAAGACATTCTCTCCACCAGATTCTTCATAATGAATTGAATTTTCACCCGCATAAAATGTGCATGGTCCAGCAATTGCCAGTACGGGATTATGTAACCCAAAGAACATCTTTTGAAGACATGCTTGCAACCATACCCCATGATGCAAATGTGTTCTTTTCTTATGAGGCACATTTTCACCTCAGTGGGTGTGTAAACAAACAGAATATGCAGTAATGGAGTGACATGAACTCCAGACAAATTCATCAGATCCCTGCACTCAGACCACATCACTGTGTGGTGCACCAATCACGAGTAGGCATCATTGGCCCTTACTTTTTCCAGGAAAATCGTCGTGCTGTAACTGTGAATTTTTATCATTACTTAACTATGCTGCAAGAGTTTTTCCAGCCAGCTTTCAAGGTGATACAATTACAGGATACCTGGTTTCCAGAAGATGGTGCCACTGCACACACAGTGGGCATTATCATGAATTTTTTTGAGGCAAATGTTTCCTGAAAGACTTCTCTTTTGGACGGGGGATCTCAACCAGCCTGCATGATCACCAAATGTAGCCCAATGCAATTTTTTTCTTTTGGGTTACCTGAAGTAAAAGGTGTATTGCAACCGTCTCAACACCCTGGAAGACCTACAGACCAACCTTGAGGCTGAAACTGCAAGAATACCAGAAGACATGCTTGAAAGAGTGCATGAGAATTTTAGAAAACAACTACAGCAGTGTATGGAATGTGAAGGTAGACATTTACCGGATACACTGTTTAAAACATGCAATTAGAAACCTCCATTATTTTCCAATATGAGAAAAATAAAAATGCAAGTTTTTAAGAGTTCATTATTTTTTTATTTCATTCCCAAATCAGCAATTTATCGCACTCCACCCTGTAGATTGACAAAGACGTTAAGGAGATTAGATAACAGTGGGTGGTATAGGAATGATATGAGGGGGAGATGATGTCATTTTCAGATATCTAAACCTACACATATGTACATACTCTACAAGCTACCCTATGGTGTATGATGGAGGGTGCCTTCTGCCACTACTAGTTATTTCCTTTCCTGGCCCACTAACAAATAGAGCAAGAGAAAAATGGCTATGTGCACCCTATGATGCCTAATTTTTCTCATCTTCATGATGCTTACACAAAATATACATTGGCAGCAGTAGAACAATTCTGCAGTCAGTCACAAATGCTGGTCTCTAAATTTTCTGAGTAGTGTTCTGCAAAATGAACATTGTCTTCTCTCCGGGGATTCCCAGTTCACAAAGCATTTCTGTAATACTCAAGTGTTGACTGAATCCACCAGTAACAAATCTAGCTGGCCATCTCTGAATTGCTTCAATTTCTTCTTCCAATTCAATGTACCCAAACATTCAAGCAGTATTCAAGAATGGATCACATTAGTGTTCTATATGCTTTCTCCTTTACAGATGAACCAAGTTTTCTTAAAATTCTCCCAATAAACCCAAATCAACCATTCACCTTGCCTACTGCAATTCTTATGTGCTCATTACATTTCAGATTGCTTTGCAACATTACACCTAGATGAGAAAGCCATAGCTTGACACACAGTAATGAACTGATGCATCCCAGAACATAGTGGTAATGTGTGACAGTGACAGGGTAGTGAGAGCTGTGTTCTATGGAGAGTGAGAGAAAGACACTGCCTGTGAGATTTTTTATGTACAAAATACGTCATGTAGTTGCCAGAGACACTGATGATGTAGGTGTTCAGTGTTTTGCTGCTCAAGCAGATATGTTTTCAGAGGATGCATAGGCTGTTGGGAGATAAGTGTTTATGAGGGAGGGATCACAACTATCAAAGTGAAGATACAAGCACCAAAATGGCTGCTGCACCAGAATGATTTTGCCCTCTGCCATATGGCATTACATAAGGGACAGCTGCACTTATATTATGTGAAAAGTGGCAGACCATGGTCACACCTGACTTTCCAGCCTGGATTGCCTTCTGCCAATGGATGGCAGACACAATGTGGGAATGATCCACAGTCTCTTGTGCATGTGTTATTTACAGATGAAGCATGCTTTACCAGAGACCATGTTATGAACATATACAATATGTACATTTGGGCTTATGAGAAACCACAGACACATCAGCAAAGATTTTGAATTATGTTTTTGCATGTGTCATCGGTCTGCATTTCATATCCTAGCTGACTGCAACACAAGCTAATCGACTATTCACAAGAACTGTTGCCTTGTGGAGCAGTTGTAATATGTTTGTCTTCAAGTGCATATCTGCAGTTTGGATCCTCATGGACTGTGTTATGAGGTGTTCATGTACTAACTCATAATGTCATATGAGAGATACCATTGGTTTCTGGACCTATGTTTATTAGAATTATTTTCTTGTTCATTTGTGCTGTACTTGCTCTTTCATTTGTATCTGCAGTGACCAAACACCCTAGCCTATTGCAGCTACAATTAAATATTTCATTTTATACTCAATCAGCAGTGTAGAAAAAAAAAGAAAAAAATAACATAAATATAACAGGAATTGGCAACGAGTTCTCGGGCTTCCAGCCGGGTGGCGGTGTCTTCAAACTGCGACGTTTCGACAAGTGACATACTTGTCATCTTCTGCTGAAGTTCCAAGCCTTTGTGGATGCCAGTCGCTTTATACCTGCGGCGTACGCCAGGAACGCACCAAGAACTGTCCAGCTCATGAGATGCGACCGGAATGCTCTGATGGAGACACGAACGGCGCACCCGCTTCCCCGTCCACCCCGCCCGCCAGCTCCTCTGGATACAGCCTCCCACGGCCATGGGGTGGGGGACACGCCGCAGGTATAAAGGGACCGGCATCCGCAAAGTCTCGGCACTTCGCCAGAAGATGACGAGTATGTCACTCGTCGAAACGTCACAGTTTGAAGACACCGCCACCCAGCTGGAAGCCCGAGAACTCTTTGCCAGCTGTATACGCCGGGAAAGTATACATTCACATAACAGGAATTGATTGTTCGATTAAGGTCCACTAAGCACACTTTATCAGAAACTCTACGCTGATAATACTGAATACCTTATATTTTTAGTACTGTCTCACAGCAAGGGGATACTTTCATTGGTCCACCATGTGACAAATTTTGAAGTGAGGGCACATTTTCATTGGGTGATCATATGAGTAGCCTCATGGTTGAGGGCACACTTTCATTGGTCTGTTGTATGTCAGACCCCCTACCAGGGCACACTCTCATTGGTCTTTCATGTATGGGTTTCAGTGGTAAAGGGACACATACAGGTTTTGGATCCTCACAGAATGGGATGACTAGGATGGTTGTTCCTGTGTATTCTGAGGTGTAAGTGGAAGGTAGAGATGTGCAGATAAAGATAAGTAAGGAGTTCTACAGATGAACTGTGAGCCCTTGTCAGAGGCCTACAGTTTTTATGATGTTCTTCCGGATAATAAGTATGTAAGGAATATGGTCATTAAGCACAGTTTTGTATGTCAGGGTATCAAGGATCTGACCTATTCCCTTTACTGCATTCTCTCTATTTTTCAAGTACCACAGTATTGGTGTGTGACCTATCCCTCATTCCAACCTGGAATTTTGCCTCCTGAAAGTAAGTCTGTAATTCTTGTAATTTAATATTTCCTCAAGTGAGTTCTGCTTTTGATGCACGAATTCATAGCTTTACATTTAAAATGTTCTTCTTTTCCACAACAGTAACTACATGAGTGAATGAAAATGTTTCAGTGCTGATTCCATGAGAACTGCAGTCATAACTGACTTACACCCTGCCACAACATACCACATAAGAATGCTTGCTACTAATGCTATTGAGGCCAGCCCTTTCACAGATACCCTCACTGTGAAGACACAAGAAGAAGGTAATATTTATTTGAAAGTGCTGTCTGAAAGTAGCAACTTTTTTATTCTTCTCTGAGTCTATTATCTTTCATGCATAATTTCCTAAATGAATCACACATTTTGGTTGTGAAATAAACTACTGCTTCTAACAAATGACTATCAGTTCCAGCTGCTCCACCACAGGACCTGAATGCAGAAACTATTGGTCCTGATGAATTGCTGATATCATGGAAGGTACATTACATTTCTCATGAAAGTAGGAGGAGTAAGAAATGGCAGTCTGAGTATCAATAGTATTTTTAAGAAATTGGCACAGAGGAACTAAAGTAGCAGCAAACTTCTTCTCACTGGTTTCTTTTTTTGAACAATGGGAAGTCCACAATGGAACAAAAACAATATGGACAGGGCAGATTGTTACCCACCACAAAGATAAGGCACTGAGTTATGGGCAGGCACAATGAAAAATAATGCTAAAAATTTGGAAGAAGGACTTTGTCTGAAAGCTTAAATATTTCTAGCATCCATTTTCATTGTGTCTGTCTACCACTCAATGTCTCTTCCATATGGTGTGTGGCAATCTATCCTTCCTATATTGTTGGTTTCTTTTTTTTTCACTTTTCTTGTAAGGTAGGCATAAGATTATATTTGTTCTAATGGAACCACATTACAATAGATTAAATATAATACACAACAAAATACTAATAAAAAGAAAATTAAATCAACATACTGTTTCAAATTTTTGTTGGTACAGAGAGAAAAGGAGAAGAATATTTGCAAATTTTTCAGCTCTTAAAAACACATAATACACTCAAGAGCCAAAGAAACTGGTATACCTGCCTAATATCTGTATGGCCCCTGTGAGCATGCAGAAGTGCCACAACATGACATGGCATGGACATGACTAATGTCTGAAGCAACACTGGAGCAAATTGATACCATGAATCCTGCAGGACTTTCCATAAATCTGTATGAGTATGAGGGGGTGGAGCTTTATTCTGAACAGCATGTTGCAAGGCATCCCATATATGCTCAATAACATTCGTGTCTGCAGAGTTTCATGGCCAGCGGAAGTGTTTAAACTCAGAAGTGTGTTCCTGGAATCAATCTATAGTAATTCTGGACATGTGGGGTATCACATTGTCCTTCTGGATTTGCCCAAGTCTATTGGAATGCACAATGGGCATGAACAGATGCAAGTGACCAGACAGGATACTTACATGCGTGTCACCTGTCTTAGTCATATCTAGACGTGTCAGGGGTCCCATATCACTCCAACTGCACATGCCCCACACCATTACAGAGCTTCCACCAGCTTGAACAGTCCTCTGCTGACATACAGGGTCCATGGATGCAGAAGGTTGTCTCCATACCCTTACATGTCCATCTGCTCGATGCAATTTGAAACGAGATTCATCCTACCAGGCAACATGTTTCCAGTCATCAACAATCCAATGTTGGTGTTTACTGGCCCAGGCAAGTTATAAAGCTTTGTGTCATGCAGTCGTCAAGGGTACACAAGTGGGCCTTGGCCCCGAAAGCCCACATCAATGATATTTCATTGAATGTTTTGCACACTGACACTTGTTGATGGACCAGCACTGAAATCTGCAGCAGTTTGCAAAAGGATTGCACTTCTGTCATGATGAAAGAATCTCTTCAGTTATCAATGGTCCTGTTCTTGCAGGACCTTTTTCCGGCTGCAGCGATGTCAGAGATGTTATGTTTTACTGGATTCCTGATATTTACAGTACACTTGTGAAATGGTCGTACAGGAAAATTCCCTCCCCACTTCATCAATATGTATGAGATCTGTGTCCCACCACTTGTGTGTCACCAACTATAACACCACTTTCAAACTAACCTTCCATTGTAGCAGCAGTAACTGATCTAACAACTGTGACAGACACCTGTTGTCTTGTACAGGCATTGCCAAAAAGAGGGCCATATTCTGCATGTTAACATATCTCTGTATTTGAATACACATGTGTATACCAGTTTCTTTGCTGCTCCAGGCTATAAGTTGTATAGAAGTGAAGTTAAGGCTGAGATCATTAATAATTACTTGATCCATTATTCATTATGTAATTGGTGATGCTGAGAATGTAGGCATGACAGTCCAACAAAACACTCCGAATGAGAAATATTGTACTGCCAAAGTATAAAATGGATTCAAAATCATTTTTACTGCTCTTTCCAATTTTCTTTAAATGTTCACAGTAAACAGCAGAATGGATGCTTGCATTAAATCTGTATAAATGTACCATCTACATGACCGTTATCAGGAAATTATACCATAAGTTTGGAATCATTTAAAGCTGTGTATTTTTATTGTATTTGAAATGAGACCCAGTTTCATGAAAACCTGATATTCACTCATTCATTCACACACAGTGTTCCATAAATCTCATCATGAAGAAGAATCTTTATGGGAGAGAGTGAAGTTGTCCATTAATATGCAGAAGCAGCCACTTTAGGCCATTCTATCTTAAACTTGCAAATGTACTGAACTATGGAGAAATCAATTAACCAATTCTTATGTTCACAACTTATTTAAAGATACTTGAAAATTTTTGCAAACCCTGAAATGCTGCAAATGATTTCCCCAGTAGTTCAAATTTTACCTCCACAGATGAAACTGATTTTTTAAAAACCATCTTTTCCCCATACCATGTTTATTATTTGTCATTTATAATCTTACTATGAAATTTAAGATAGGGCTCTCTGGAGGTCACATATACATGCCTATATTCCTCCTAGAACACACTGTGTTGGATTTTAAGGAAATTTTATCAGTATGTAATTACTAAATATATTCTCTGAAGGTTTATTTGAGCTACAGGAATAGTTCTTTAGTGTTCATGTTTTTTCTCGTGGCTGCCCAGAATGATCAAATATTCTTAATGCACATATATTCTCTGTTCTATATCATTTTTTCTGAGAATACTGATTGTATCATGTTCAAAAAAGAATATTGTGACTCATGGTGTCCTTTTTTATTTAAGTAGCCTCCACCACCTGACACTTGGAATGGAAATATACTTGGATACATTGTACATTGGAATATTCATGGAATGGCACCATTGGATACAAATAGTACAAACACACATCTGGTTAGTAAAAACAAGCACAATCCTTTGAAAGTTAGGAACTGTAGTAATAGCTAAGAACTCATACCAGTGCTACAATAACATTTCATGTTTCCAGGTAAGAGGTCTAATGACTACTGAGGCACGATTAAAGCAGCTTAAAAAGTTCACAAGATATGATGTGTATGTTCAAGCATTCAACAGTATGGGGCCTGGACCAAAATCATCTGCTGTCACTGCTACAACACGGGAAGGAGGTCAATTGCATTTAATTCTAATAGTCTTATAGGATTAAGAAGTCAGATTAACTCCTTCTCTTTCCAGTGTAGAGGCCTAATGAGGCTTGTTTCTGTAACTGCTGAACTAGCCTACAGTCCTTTTTTATGATTCTGTTTACAGTTACATTAAGTTTCTTGAATTAAGTGATTTTCCTGCAGCATGGAACTATTTAATTTGAAACAAACAAATAAAACCACTTTACATGGGATAGTGAGATTTTTCAGAAGTGCTTCACTAGCGACTTACATTTACTTTATCAATGTGATTTAGAACACTGAGTCTCTCATTAAATTATATGATAATGCTTTTTTTTATCTTAAAGTGTGGCCAAGGCATATTTAACAACCCTAAGAAATAACTTTTAAAGAAAATTAGATCATTAGAAATTCTGCCATTAGCTTTTAGGAACCAGGCGCAGAATCTTCTTCAACTTAGCAGCCCATCCCAATAATGATCACTTCTGCTCAGAGAGACAACAAAAGCCAACTTCAGGTTATTGGGGAGAGAAAATGATACATCTTCAAAATGTAACAAAGGGGAAAAATACAAATGTGGGTAAGCTACTGTGAACAATGTGGTGACTGCTTTATTACAGCTGAGATATACAAGGTGTAAATTTTAAGTTGACAAACCGAATAACAAAAAATAAGCTTCACACAAAAAATGTGTAGAATCCAAAGTTTATTATTTTCAAGGGGAACATCTGCTGGTGTTAAATGTAGCCCACCACCCCAGCCCCCTGGACGTGGGGCGGGAAGCAACTTTAAAATTTCAAGTGGGAACCCCCATTTTTTATTGCAGAATCAGATTCTACACAAAAAACTGTACATTTTGTCTTAAACATTTGCTTTGATTCTTGGTAGTTGGCACTGTAATTCAAGAAAATCCATGTTCTCATTTTTGCATGGAAATGGTTATGGATGGATAAAAAATACTTATTTACTTTGTAAATTTTGATTTGCTAAAACTAAAACTCTCCCTTTCTCTCTCTCTCTCTCCATAGGGTGGGGTTTGAGAGGGAGGAATTACAGTTTTTCAAATGTTGACCCAGATATTATTTTTTTCCACAGATTCAGATAAGTTTTGTTTGTTTCATGGTTATGAGACCACACAACTTTTAATTATCAAACAAATCATCTGACTAGCTAACTAATTAACCAAACATCCTACTTACTAATGATTGAACTCATTAACTAAAAAACTAACTGGCTCGTGAACCTAAGTTTTTATTAGATTCGGATTGATCACTATTGTTTGTCAAGAAGTCTCACAATTGGAGTGCTTGCCTAATTTGAGTCTTCTAGTTTCGGGTGGAAAAACGTAGAAAAAGACATTCATAAATTTATTGACTTAAATCATATTGTTCACACCTTTATTTTATTTTGGAATATCGTGGCTGTTATATAATCGACATCCCACACAGCCATAATCAATAATCGATGCTCTTATCCAGCCCTTGCTGATGAGCAGTTATAATGTTTAGGAATGCCACCGATAGGTCAGGAATGAGAAACCCGCCCTTTCCTGTAGTAAGACAGGGCTTTAGAAATAATAAGTATTAATGTCATAAACGCACTGTAACTTTTACCCGTCTGAGCATTCAGACAGCAATACATTGTTTCTTTTGAGCGACTTATGTTCAATTACCTTGTGTGACTGCGTTAACAGCTTTTGCTCGTTACCAGTCGTGTTTGATGTGGAGTTAGTATTACTAGGCGGAATTACACCTAGTGGGCTGCTTCTCACTTGTAGAAATTTTAACCCTACCTTTCTTGATGCCCCTTATCTTTCTTATCTTGAGATTAATATTTGGCATATGTCTGTGGAAGAAAAAATTGAGATGGTGTACATTTATGGAGAAAGTAGAAGAAATTTTGATGATGCAGTCTTGCTATATGCGCAGCGTTTTCCTGGCAAAGTACGATCACGGTCCTCTTTTGTATGAGTTATTAAACAATTTACTGCGGAAGGTAGTGTGAACAGAAAAAAAGAATCCATGCAGCTACTGTTTGGGGAAAAAACAATCAAGTGGCAGTCCTAGCTGCTGTGGCTCATAATCCACATTCAAGCACAAGAGAAATATCAAGGCAATCAGAAATTTCACCCATGAATGTTTGAAAAATCCTGAAGCTCCACAAATTTCATCCATACCCTGTATCCATGCATCAGGAACTACATGGCAATGACTTCCAAAACCATCTAACATTTTGTCACTGGGCAGGTCAGCGGATGCAAACATTGACTTTTCTCCGATGAGGCAACATCCACAAACCAAGGTGAAGTTAATTGCCATAACATGCATTACTGGAGTGAACAGAACCCACATTGGATTCGAGAAGTCAACCATCAGTGACCTTGGTCAGTTAATGTTTGGTGTGGTATAATTGCCAATAAACTGATCGGCCCATATTTTATCGATGGTAATTTGAATGGCAACAAATATCGGAACCTACTTGAAGATGAACTGCCAGATCTACTTGAAGACCTGAGCATCAAACTTTGACAAAATATGTGGTTTCAACATGATGGTTGACCAGTGCATTATTCATTAGTAGTGCATGATGTACTAGATCGACTTTACCATGGTCACTGGATCGGCAGTGCAGGTCCTGTGAATTGGCCAGCCAGATAGCCTGACCTTACCTTGCCAGATTTTTTATTATTGGGTTATCTAAAAGATATCGTTTATCAGGAAATGCCTAACACTCGTGAAAACATGATGTGAAGAATAAGAGACGTTTGCACTGAAATTACACCAGACATGTTATCAAGACGTGTGCAGGGATTTACAGGATGAGTCAATAAATGCATCGAATTGGAGGTCATCACTTTGAACATTTGATTTGATAAAACGGTGAGATGCAAGGGATTTACGGACAACAAGAAGTACAAAAGTGAGAGGCAAGGTATCTCACTGGAAACAAGCACCCCAAAATTCATTTACTTGCAAGTATTTGCAAATAATTAACAATAAAACAAAACCGATCGTTCCTTTTCAGGACCACCATATCTTAAATGGGAATACGTTCATCTTTAGTTAGTGAGTGGGTTAGTCTTTTCCTCAGTTAGTTTTTTACTTTGCTTACTCTGTGAGTTAATGAGTTCACTCATTAGTAAGTAGGATGATTGGTTAGTTAGTTAACTAGTAAGATGATTTGTTTGATATTAAAAGTTGTGTGGCCTCATGACCACGAAACAAACAAAACTCTTATCTGAATTTGTGGGAAAAAATAATATTTGGGTCAACATTTGTAAAACTCTAATTTCTCTCTCTCAAACCCCACCCTATGAGGATAGAAGGAGAGTTTTAGTTTTAGTGAATTGAAATTTATGAAGTAAATAAGTAATTTTTATTTATCCGTAATCATTTTCCATGCAAAAACAAGAAATGGATTTTCTTGAATTACAGCCCCAACTATCAAGAATAAAAAAAAAATGCTTAAGACAAAATGTATGTAGTTTTTTTTATGTAGAATCTGAGTCTGCAATAAAAAATGGGGGTTCCCATTTGAAATTTTAAAGTTGCCTCCCGCCCCACCTCCAGGGGGCTGGGGTGACAGGCTAATTTTAGCACCAGCAGATGTCCCCCTTGAAAATAATCAACTTTGGATTCTACACGTTTTGTTGTGTGAAACTTATTTTTCGAGTCATTCTGGTCTGTAAACTTAAAATTTACACCCTGCATATAAAGGCAGCACCCACCGCCATTGTACACATTCAGGCCTACTGCTTCCAAAGGTGATGAAGAGTTTGAAATGATGTATCCTGTGGTAAAAAATATTTAATTTGTTAGGGAGGCTAATTTAATTTTGATGGGGGATTGGAATTTGATAGGGTAAGGATGAGAAGGAGAAAGGAATAGGGGATGAAAAGGGGAGGTGCCTAGTACAATTTTGCATGGAGGACACTATAATCAATGTAAAACCTCAGTTTAAGAATCATGAAAGATGGCTGTGTATGTCGAAGCAATAGGAAATGACTGACTGAAAAAGGGGAATGGGGCACTATAAAAACAGAAGATAGATTAAAGTTGTGAAATAGTGAAGACAACAGAGGATCAAATAAGCAAAAACATACTTGGATAACACATGATATATGGAATTTAAATGATGAAACGGGAATATGTAGAAACACAGGAAATGAAGCAGCACAAGGGAAAACAGATGTGTACGACATGAGATTAACAAAAAGTGCAAAGTAGCAAACCAGGAATGGCTATAGGAGAAATACAAAACTGTGAAAGCTTACATGACAGTGGGAAAAATTATGCTGCCTATAGGAAAATTAAACAAACCCCTTGAGAAAAGGAGGCAACAGTGTAAACATTATGATCTCAGATGGCAAGCCAGTACTAAGAAAAAAAGGGAACGCCAAAAGGTGAAAGCTATCTTGAAGGTGAAAGGAATATATAGAAGAATTACACATGTAAAACAAACTTGTAGACATTTTTATGAACAGTGAAGAGGAAGCAGATTAAGATGAGATGAGAGATGTTATGATGTGAGAAAAATTTGGCAAAGTACTGAAAGGCATAATTTGAAACAAGGTATCAGCAGTAGCCAACATCTCCTTTGAATTATTGTGATCCTTTGGACAGACATCCATGGCAGAACTATTCCTGGTATGCAAAATATGTCAGGCAGGTGAAATACCCTAGACATTAAGAAGAATATAATAACCCCAGAGAAAGCTTTTGAATTTGTTAACTGGAATGCAAACTACAAAATTCTGAAGATAGCAGGGTTAAAATACAGGGAATGAAAGATCATCCAAATATAGGGTGCAAAAGGTTCTCTACAATAGAAATCAGATTGCAGTAATACAATTCAAAGGACATGAAAGAGAAGCCGTATTTGAGAAGAGAGTGAGACAGGGTTGTGGCCTATCCCCAAAGTTATTCAATCTGTACACTGTGCACACTGCGAAAGAAACCTAGAAGAAATTTGGAAGGAGAGTTGAAGTTGAGGGAGAAGAAATAAAAACTTTGGGGTTTGCCAATGATATTGTAATTCTGTCACAGACCACATATGACTTGGAAGAGCAGTTGAGCATAATGGATAGTGTCTTGAAAATAAGTTGTAAGAAGAACATCAATAACAGTAAAACAAGAGTAATGGAATGTAGTCCAATTAAATCAGGTGATGGTGAGGGAATCAGATTAGAAAATGAGGCACTACAAACAACAGATGAATTTTCTTATTTGGAGAGCAAAATAAGTGATTATGACCAAAGTAGAATGGACAGAAAATGTAGATTTGAAATTGCAAGAAAATCATTTGTGAAAAAAAGAGAAATTTGTTACCATTGAATGTAAATTTAAATGCTAGAATGTCTGATCTGAAGGTGACTGGAGGGTAGTGTTGTACAGAAATGGAAGACTGGTGATAAGCAGTTTATACAAGAAGAGAACAAAAGCTGTTGAAATGTAATGTTACAAGAAAATGCTGAAGATTAGGCGAGTAGAGTGGATAATTAATTAAAATATATTCCACTGAATCAAACTGTGAAAAAAAAATAAATCTATGGCACAACTTAACTAAAAGAATGGATTGGTTAATAGAACACATCCTGAGGTGTAATAGAGTCATCAGTTGGTAAATGAGGTAAGTGTGTGTTTGGGGAAGGGGGGGAAGAACTGTAGATGGTGACTAAGGTTTTACTACAGTGACCACATTCAAATGGGAGTATGTTGCAGTAGTTACACAAATATGAAGAGGCTAGCACAGGTGAGACTAGTGTAGAGGCCACATCAGACCAGTAACCAGAATGGGAACATCAACAGCAGCACCAAGAAAGGGAAAAAATGGTAATATTAAGTTGGGCATGTATCACAAAACAATACTACAACCACCTGTGTTTGTTATATGGAATCTCATAATATGTTATACACTGAGTCAAAATTCAAACACTGGAATAAACTTTTTTATTCTTATAAATATTTTCTGTCTCATTATAAACTAAATGAAACAGATAAGAATAAAGCATAGCTAATGTTCTATTTTGTATAGTTCCAGATGCTGCACCACAAAATGTAAGTTGCTTTCCCCTGTCATCACAGAGCATGAAAGTGAACTGGACTCCACCACCAGTACAACACCATGGGGGAGTCATACAAGGCTATAAAGTTATTTACAAGCCTGTCATCAGTGATTCCAGTAAGCTACATATAATATATTTAAGCATATCTTTTGTAGCCTATGTAAATGAAGTAGTAATCATAATACTTAGCTTCTTTTGAATTGTTTTAGAACATAGAAATACAGGAAATGTATAACAAGATGATCTCTCATATAATGGGAAAAAGCATGACTTTTTCATTTACCAGAAACTGTGTAATCCTCAGATTTACATAGACTGCATAACTCTCCATTAAGTCCAGATATATTTCATGGTCTTGTATCGTTGTTACCTGTAAAATGTAAACGTAAATGTCATGTGACGGGCTTCCCATCGGGTAAACAGTTCCCGCTACTTCGGTGACTTGTGTGTCAATGGGGAGGAAATGATGATGTTTAGGACAACACAACACCCAGTCCCTGAATGGAGAAAATCTCTGACCCAGCCGGAAATCAAACCCGGGCCCTTTGGATTGACATTCTGTCGTGCTGACCACTCAGCTGCGGGGGGTGTACATTGTTACCTGTGATTCCTATAAGAACATGCAAACATAGGGAAAAAAAGATTTTTCTGTCCAAATTTTGACAAATGTAGTAATTTATCTTCTCCATTCTCATCCTTTTACTCATTAAATTCACTACTAGCACCAACCTCATTTGAATCTATATAGTTAATAGCCTGTTTTGTGACAAAGCATAATTCAAAACAATGCAATGCTTCCACTGTAATGTAGCACTAATTGCAACAGTTAATGTGCTCTTTTAGTTCTTTAAAGTATGAGAACTGTTGAGTTTATGGAATAAAATGGGTTATGAAAACTCAAGAACGGCCAAAGCTATTTTTTCTATCACTCACAATACTAAATTCAGGAACTAAGGAACCTTCTACCCCACTAGCATGCTTACTAAATATATTCTGCAGAACAGAAACTTGCATTTCCCACTCTTAGTTCCATATATGGGGACAAAAAAAAAAGTGAAATTGGTGTTTCTAGCACAATAAAGCTAAATTAGTAATTTTTACAAAGTGTCACAAAATTTGGCTTTTTTCCAAATAAAATTTTTTCTAATATTCACAGCTGATGGTTACTGAAAGTTGAAACTGGATTTTGACTTCTTTCTCCCACCTTACAATGAATGTTCATTACCCGTACATGAACTATGAAGTGATGTCAAACAACAATAACACCGGACTCACGTTCTGGATGTGGAGGAGGCCCTTCCGGCAGCTATTGAACGCACTGGGTGTGACCGGCTGCAGATAGTAGCACATGTCGGAACGAGTGACGCCTGCCGCTTGGGTTCTGAGGCCATCCTTGGTTCCTTCCGGCGGCTGGCTGATTTGGTGAAGACAACCAGCATCGCACGCGGAGTGCAAGCTGAGCTTAATATCTGCAGCATAGTGCCCAGAGTCGATCGCGGTCCTCTGGTTTGGAGCCGTGTGGAGGGTCTAAACCAGAGGCTCAGACGACTCTGCGACTATAATGGTTGCAAATTCATCGACCTCCGTTATTGGGTGGAGAACTGTAGGGCCCCCCTAGACAGGTCAGGCGTGCACTACACACCGGAAGCAGCTACTAGGGTAGCAGAGTACGTGTGGCGTGCACACGGGGGTTTTTTAGGTTAGAGGGACCCCCCCTTGGGCAAAACGATAAAATACCTGACGGCTTACCAGAGAGGACATTATCATCGTTGATAAAGAACGTCCGTCCTCAGAGACCAAAAACAGGAAAAGTTAACGTAATATTGGTAAACTGCAGGAGTATCCAGGGCAAGGTTCCTGAATTAGTATCTCTTATTGAAGGAAATAGTGCGCATATAGTATTAGGAACGGAAAGTTGGTTAAAACCGGAAGTGAACAGTAACGAAATCCTAGACACAGAATGGAATATATACCGCAAGGATAGGATAAACGCCAATGGTGGAGGAGTATTTATAGCAGTAAAGAATTCAATAATATCCAGTGAAGTTATTACCGAATGCGAATGTGAAATAATCTGGGTTAAGCTAAGTATCAAAGGTGGGTCAGATATGATAGTCGGATGCTTCTATAGACCACCTGCATCAGCAACCGTAGTAGTTGAGCGCCTCAGAGAGAACCTGCAGAACGTCGTGAAGAAGTTTCGTGATCATACTATTGTAATAGGGGGAGACTTCAATCTACCAGGTATAGAATGGGATAGTCACACAATCAGAACTGGAGCCAGGGACAGAGACTCTTGTGACATTATCCTGACTGCCTTGTCCGAGAATTACTTCGAGCAGATAGTTAGAGAACCAACTCGTGAAGCTAACGTTTTAGACCTCATAGCAACAAATAGACCGGAACTTTTCGACTCCGTGAATGTAGAAGAGGGTATCAGTGATCATAAGTCAGTGGTTGCATCAATGACTACAAGTGTAATAAGAAATGCCAAGAAAGGAAGGAAAATATATTTGCTAACAAGAGTGATAGGGCACAAATCGCAGAATATCTGAGTGACCACCATCAAACGTTCATTTCTGAGGAAGAGGATGTGGAACAAAAATGGAAAAAATTCAGAAACATCGTCCAGTACGCCTTAGATAAGTTCGTACCGACTAAGGTCCAAAGCGAGGGGAAAGATCCACCGTGGTATAACAATCATGTACGAAAGGTACTACGGAAACAAAGAAAGCTTCATCATAGGTTTAAGAGTAGTCGAATCATAGCTGATAAGGAAAAGCTGAACGAAGCGAAAAAGAGCGTAAAGAGAGCAATGAGAGAAGCATTCAACGAATTCGAACATAAAACATTGGCAAACAATCTAAACAAGAACCCTAAAAAGTTTTGGTCATATGTAAAATCGGTAAGCGGATCTAAATCCCCTATTCAGTCACTCGTTGACCACGATGGCACCGAAACAGAGGACGACCGAAGAAAGGCAGAAATACTGAATTCAGTGTTCCGAAACTGTTTCACTGCGGAAAATCGTAACACGGTCCCTGACTTCAGCCGTCGCACAGACGCCAAAATGGAAAATATTGAAATAAACGATATCGGAATTGAAAAACAACTGCTATCACTTAGTAGCGGAAAAGCATCCGGACCAGACGAGATACCCTTAAGATTCTACAGTGATTATGCTAAAGAACTTGCCCCCTTTCTATCAGCAATTTATCGTAGATCGCTGGAAGAACGTAAAGTACCTAGCGACTGGAAGAAAGCGCAGGTCGTTCCCATTTTCAAGAAGGGTCATAAATCAGATGCGAATAATTATAGGCCTATTTCGCTTACGTCAATCTGTTGTAGAATAATGGAACATGTTTTGTGTTCTCGTATTATGACGTTCTTAGATAATACAAATCTCCTTCATCATAACCAACATGGATTCCGCAAACAGAGATCATGTGAAACTCAGCTCGCCCTATTTGCCCAAGAAATTCACAGTGCCGTAGACACTGGCGAGCAGATTGATGCCGTATTCCTGGACTTCAGGAAGGCATTTGATACGGTTCCGCACTTACGTTTAATGAAAAAAATACGAGCTTACGGAATATCGGACCAGGTTTGTGATTGGATTCAGGATTTCGTAGAAGAAAGAACACAACATGTCATTCTTAACGGTTCAAAATCTGCAGATGTAGAGGTAATTTCGGGAGTACCGCAAGGAAGCGTGATAGGACCTTTATTGTTTACAATATACATAAATGACTTAGTTGACAACATCGGTAGCTCCGTGAGGCTATTTGCAGATGACTCGGTTGTCTACAAGAAAGTAGCAACATCAGAAGACTCGTACGTACTCCAGGAAGACCTGCAGAGGATTAATGCATGGTGCGACAGCTGGCAGCTTTCCCTAAACGTAGATAAATGTAATATAATGCGCATACATAGGGGCAGCAATCCAGTCCAGTACGATTATGCCATAGGTGGTAAATCATTGGAAGCGGTAACGACCGTAAAATACTTAGGAGTTACTATCCGGAGCGATCTGAAGTGGAATGATCACATAAAACAAATAGTGGGAAAAGCAGGCGCCAGGTTGAGATTCATAGGAAGAATTCTAAGAAAATGTGACTCATCGACGAAAGAAGTAGCTTACAAAACGCTTGTTCGTCCGATTCTTGAGTATTGCTCATCAGTATGGGACCCTTACCAGGTTGGATTAATAGAAGAGATAGACATGATTCAGCGAAAAGCAGCGCGATTCGTCATGGGGACATTTAGTCAGCGCGAGAGCGTTACGGAGATGCTGAACAAGCTCCAGTGGCGGACACTTCAAGAAAGGCGTTACGCAATACGGAGAGGTTTATTATCGAAATTACGAGAGAGCACATTCCGGGAAGAGATGGGCAACATATTACTACCGCCCACATATATCTCGCGTAATGATCACAACGAAAAGATCCGAGAAATTAGAGCAAATACGGAGACTTACAAGCAGTCGTTCTTCCCACGCACAATTCGTGAATGGAACAGGGAAGGGGGGATCAGATAGTGGTACAATAAGTACCCTCCGCCACACACCGTAAGGTGGCTCGCGGAGTATAGATGTAGATGTAGATGTAGATGTAGACGGTTCAATCCCGCGTCTGGCCATCCTGATTTAGGTTTTCCGTGATTTCGCTAAATCACTCCAAGCAAATGTCGGGATGGTTCCTTTGAAAGGACACGGTTGACTTCCTTCCCTGTCCTTCCCTAATCCAATGAGATCGATGACCTCACTGTTTGGTCTCTTCACCCCCAAACGATCCAATCAAACAAAAATATCCTACTTGAACTCCATTCCAGTAACAGTTTTAATCACTGATATTACATTTCCTAGTACTTTTATACAACAAATAACACAAAAATGAAGTATTTTGTAGAGTTTTTATGTGGCTCATTAATTAAATTCCATAGTTTTGTAGTGCGTTAAGTATTAATAAGATGACCACCAAATATGGGACTTCAAACATAAACATATTGTATGCTAACCAAGATCTGCCAGGATACTTGATGTGACACAAACATCACAGTTGTCACATATGAGTGTCAGAAGAATTTATATCATGTTGTACAAGTAGTATAAGTGATCAATTATGAAATCACATTCATCACTTTCACCAACTCACAACCAATTGATTACCTTTCAAAATTACCTAGACCTCAGTCTACACAATTGTTTATGCTCTCACTGCTAACTGCATTCAGTAGTAAAAATGATACTGAACAAATAATGAAATAACCATTCTTAGTGTTCAGTTTTACTGCCAGAAACACGTCTGCATGACATTAAATATGAAAATAGTTGAGCTATTCATAACAACCTGTAACAAATAAATTTGAAATATAGCAATAAGTAAGTAATACCAGTTTATGTGAAATGTTATGAATAGTTCTTTTCTTAATGACAAAATGTAAATCAGTAAAGTTTGCTGTTTTGATAAACTGCAATTTTTTAAATCTTTGTTATAGATCTTTGGGCTGCTGGGAGTGAAGTGAAGAGAACTGCAAGTCTTGATACTTACCTCCATGGTCTCCTTAAGTTTACAAATTACTCTGTGAGGTTGCTGGCTTACACAAGTATGGGAGATGGTGTGCTGAGTCGTGCAGTGTTTTGTTCAACAGAGCAAGATGGTAATGTTAGACAGCTGCAAGAATATTACTTTCTTATTACACAACCATAAACTTTCATCATCACATCTATTATGAGGGGTATTCAACTAAATTATTACCTCAAAAAAAAATAAATAAATAAAAAAAAATAAAGCTGTTACCATGAAACTTCGTGTGGGTTTAATCCTTCTCTATATACTCACCCTTCAATGCAACACATTTTCCCATTTATGGATGACTTGGCAGAGATCTTGGTTGCATAAGTTTACATTTTGGCTGATCAGGAAATATTCCACCTAGAAAATAACCTTATCATCATTCTGCAAATGCTTGCCATCCAATGGTTTCTTCATCTGAGGAAAGAGGAAGAATTCACTGGATGCCACTTCAGGAGAATATGGGAACTAAGACAAAATTTCATAGCCTAAAAACAGCAAGTGTGACTGTGTTCTAGATAGTATGAGCTGGGGCATGGAGTGTAAGACAACCTCTTGGACAGCTTTCTGTGATGCTTCATGGTGGTGGTGAAGCCCTGTTGCCTACTTTGATCCTTTGACCTGGGATCATAGTGGTACACCCAGCATTTCATGGTGACTAGCCTTTTCCCCACAGCTTCATCAGCATATGCATTCTACACATATATTTCACACATCTCCCCTTCCACCCTCTTCCTACTCATCTCTTGCTCCCCTGTCTCTCTGTCCACCTCACCTCTCCCTCTCTCTGTCCACATATTCCTCACCCGTCTCTGATCATCTCTTCCTGCTCCCCTCAACCGATGTCCATCTCCTCCAGCCCCCATCTCACTGTCTGTCTCTTCTGTCCCACTCCTCCCTATTAAACTGATAGTTCGGTAATTTTCACATCTGTCAACACCTGCTTTCTTTGGGATTGGAATTATTATATCCTTCTTGAAGTCTGAGGGTATTTCGCCTGTCGCATACATCTTGCTCACTAGATGGTAGAGTTTTGTCAGGACTGGCTCTCCCAAGGCCGTCAGTAGTTCCAATGGAATGTTATCTACTCCAGGGGCCTTGTATGACTCAGGTCTTTCAGTGCTCTGTCAAACTCTTCACGCAGTATCTTATCTCCCATTTCATCTTCATCTACATCCTCTTCCATTTCCATAATATTGTCCTCAAGTACATCGCCCTTGTATAGACCCTCTATATACTCCTTCCACCTTTCTGCTTTCCCCTCTTTGCTTAGAACTGGGTTTCCATTTGAGCTCTTGATATTCATACAAGTGGCTCTCTTTTCTCCAAAGGTCTCTTTAATTTTCCTGTAAGCTGTATCTATCTTACCCTTAGTGAGATAAGTCTCCACGTCCTTACATTTGTCCTCTAGCCATGCCTGCTTAGCCATTTTGCACTTCCTGTCGATCTTATTTTTGAGATGTTTGTATTCCTTTTTGCCTGCTTCATTTACTGCATTTTTGTATTTTCACCTTTCATCAATTAAATCCAGTATTTCTTCTGTTACCCAAGGATTTCTACTAGCCCTCGTCTTTTTACCTACTTGATCCTCTGCTGCCTTCACTACTTCATCCCTCAGAGTTACCCGTTCTTCTTCTACTGTATTTCTTTCCCCCATTCCTGTCAATTGTTCCCTTATGCTCTCCCTGAAACTCTGTACAACCTCTGGTTTAGTCAGTTTATCCAGGTCCCATCTCCTTAAATTCCCACCTTTTTGCAGTTTCTTCAGTTTTAATCTACAGTTCATAACCAATAGATTGTGGTCAGAGTCCACATCTGCCCCTGGAAATGTCTTACAATTTAAAACCTGGTTCCTAAATCTCTGTCTTACCATTATATAATCTATCTGATACCTTCTAGTATCTCCAGGATTCTTCCATGTATACATTCTTGAACCAAGTGTTAGCTATGATTAAGTTATGCTCTGTGCAAAATTCTACCAGATGGCTTCGTCTTTCATTTCTCTCCACCAATCCATATTCACCCACTGTATTTTCTTCTCTCCCTTTTCCTACTCTCGAATTCCAGTCACCCATGACTATTAAATTTTCGTCTCCCTTCACTACCTGAATAATTTCTTTTATCTCATCATACATTTCATCAATTTCTTCATCATCTGCAGAGCTAGTTGGCATATAAACTTGTACTACTGTAGTAGGCATGATGGGCTTCGTGTCTGTCTTGGCCACAATAATGCGTTCACTATGCTGTTTGTAGTAGCTTACCCGCACTTCTATTTTCTTATTCATTATTAAACCTACTCCAGCATTACCCCTATTTGATTTTGTATTTATAACCCTGTATTCACCTGACCAGAAGTCTTGTTCCTCCTGCCGCTGAACTTCATTAATTCTCACTATATCTAACTTTAACCTATCCATTTCCCTTTTTAAATTTTCTAGCCTTCCTGCCCGATTAAGGGATCTGACATTCCACGCTCCGATCCGTAGAATCTTTCTCTTGGTAACGACGTCCTCTTGAGTAGCCCCCACCCGGAGATCCGAATGGGGGACTATTTTACCTGTGGAATATTTTACCCAAGAGGACGCCATCATCATTTAACCATACAGTAAAGCTGCATGCCCTCGGGAAAAATTATGGCTGTAGCTTCCCCTTGCTTTCAGCCGTTTGCAGTACCAGCACAGCAAGGCCATTTTGGTTAGTGTTGCAAGGCCAGATCAGTCAATCATCCAGACTGTTGCCCCTGCAACTACTGAAAAGACACTGTCCCTCTTCAGGAACCACATGTTTGTCTGGCCTCTCAACAGATACCCCTCCATTGTCGTTGCACCTACGGTATGGCCATCTGTATCGCTGAGGCACACAAGCCTCCCCACCAACGGCAAGGTCCATGGTTCACACCATACAGCAATCTTTTCTAAATCGCTTTGCAGCTGATACTGGTCTTTGGATGACTTTACTAGATGGTAAATTACAGCATCATCTGTGAACAACCTAAGAGAACTGCTCATATTGTCACCCAGGTCATTTATATAGATCAGGAACAGCAGAGGTCCCAGGACGCTTCCCTGTCTGTCTGTTAAGTCCTCCCCTTTCTCTGTGCCCATGTCCTGCTCCCTCCCTCCCTCTGTTTATCTCTTCCTCCCCCTTCTCACTCTGCTTATCCCTCCTGTTTCCTACTCTTTTTCCACCTCTCCTTATCTACTTCCTCTTTCCCACTCTCACTAACTACCTCCTCCTCCCCTACCTGTCTCTAACTATCCCCTCCTCAATCCATCTCAACTTTCACTGAGCCATGCCCAGCCATACATGTGGAACCTGCAAACACACTGATAAAGCAGGCTGATACTGTTCACACAGTGCACCTGTCATGCAGGGCAGCCTACACATGACAGGCTTGACTGCAATTTTTTGCTTGATATGTAGGCTGCCCTAAAAATCATGTCAATGAGGCAGACTGATACTACTCTCAAACAACATGCTTGTGATGCACAGGGCAGCTTATATGCCAGGGACTGGAAAAACAAATTTTGCTCCTACTGGAGCCCACACTGCTGACACAAGAGCTGCTGTTTCTGTTCCAAATTCGGTAAAGTAGATCCAGAGGTTTTGGACATACACAGGTATACTCTGATTTATATATATCAAATAGAGACAGATTAGGTGGCTCATACAGTGGATACATTTCCACTGCTATCTTGGTTCCACCAGCTTTTAGAATGGGTGTGAGCATTCCACTTTAGCATTGTGCTGTGCCATTTTGTTTTGGCTCCTCTATCAGAGTGCTTCAGTACTGTGGCTTACATATTTCAGTGTATACCAGGACAGCAGCTAAGTAACTACAAAAAGACAAATAATTCATTGCTTAACTTTTTTAAAAGTTTTAATTAAATATTTGAATAGCCCTCATGATGGTGACCAAGACAGACATCATAGATTGTTCTGACCAAATGACAATGAATCTGAGATATCAATTGCTGGATCATGGCCATTATTTGTGAAAAATGAAACATTTTCTCTGTAGACTGGATTAATTAATTTGATGAATGTTTCAAGGAACTAGGCCAGTTTTATATTAATAGATAGAAGCAGCCACTGCAGTCTACTTCTGTAAAGTAGACTAAAAAGAGGAACTGGCTAGTTTTAACCGACTTTTACTGATAAGTATTGGAATTACTTTTAAATTACTTCATGTAAATAAGTATTGAGGTCTGTACGTTCCATAAAAACACGGGAGAACTGCCGGATATCAGTAACTTCCTGCGACGATATTTCGGCGCAGAGTCTTCTGGTCATCTTCAGGTGAATGCCACTGTAGTAGTACTGGCGAGTACGCGCTGAGCTCCACTATTTAAAGCCTTCTGAGGTGACATTGCACATGCGCTGCTCAGCGTGCGCGTCTCTTCATAAATGAGCCATGCTTTCACAGAATTCTCTCAATAAACTGAAGCTGACCTTTGCCTACTCTAATAATGACCTAATGTGCTCAGTCCATGACATGTCACTTTGCAACATTATGCCTAGATATTTAACTGACATGACTGTGGCAAGCTGCACACCACTAATACTTTCTTGAATGCTGTTACCATTCCTGTGCATACTGTTAAGTCTTTTTGAAATTTTGCTTGTACCTTTCTTGATACATAAGTTGGAAATGTCCACCAGGAGAAGGACCACTTTCATGTCATACATTTCCTTACTCTCATACATACTGACATTCAATTTCCTAATTTGGTCCACAAAACTCTCAGTGGACTCACCCAGTTTTTGTGACATACTGCTTAACTACTCATGATAAGATCTGAAGCTATTCATTCTCCTACAACACTACAATAAGCCTTTCCTCAGAACTCTTAATGGCTGAGGATTCCTTGATTCCTCATGAAACATCACATACTTTCACGCTGCCTTCTAAATGTAACTTAGCCATATATAACAAATGTCCCTCTGACCAACAACTCTGCTGTCAACAGGTTGTCCACAAAAACTAACACATCCTCTTATGCTGTACCTGAAAAAGAAGAAACTGGGGTAACAGCACCAGTATCCAGGATGGGCACTGAGAAACTGGACAAGGCCTCTTTTAATGCATCTAATCATCTATGCAAGTCTGTATTATCTGCCCTCAACTGAGCCATTTGCTTTAGTACTGCACCTTCAATGGTAACCCCATTGTTACCCTAGTTTGTTCATTGTAAAGCATGAGTCTATAAAAATAGGACAAAAAGAGGGAAATACTTAACAAAGCATTTACATCTTTACAAACACTACTTAATCCCTTGCTTGAGTGCTAACTGTGCATGCTCTTTGCAGTCTCAGGGATAATGACCAGGCCTATACATTTAAAACAGATGACCTATGATATAGGTCACTGTCACAGACTATTGACACCAGTGTAATAGTGTGAGTTGTGGATACTGTTATACATGGAGATGGCTGATTCAGAATGGCATGCAGGATGCTCTACGTGCAGACTACTCATTAACTGGTGGCTGCAAAATCAGAAATGCTCCATTAGCAATCACAATCCTTATTCATTGAGATTCTCATACAGAGGCTGCTGGCAGTGACTTGAAGGTAAGCACTGACCCCTGGGCAGCTGTATCCTGCTCAGGAAGGGCAGCATGCTTAGATCATGACAGGCGAGGATGCCCAGTTGACTGTGTGCTGTCTCAACAAACGATAGCAGCAAAAAGTGTTGCTCAGGGAAGACTGGTGTCAAGTACCTGGCAAGCTGCAGGCGCAGAACATTTAGCCACTACTGTGAATGTCAGGTGTGTGGTATGTTGTCCATGAACCCAAACCCCACACCCAAAGGCCAGTTGGAATCACCCTGGATGTTGCCCCAGCTGGTCGTTCCTAGTTCGTCGCCCCAGCTGGTCATCCCTAGTTCAAGCAGCAGCAGCATCAGATCTATCAGTGACTCTAAGATTATGGCTAGATATAGTTCAGGCTGGGTAACATATAATGGACCATTGCCCGGTGCGAAGTACGTCTCAGTGTCAATAACAGTCAAAGACAACGTACTGCTAGGTCTGAGTGGTGAATAGTTATGGTAGATTTACCCACCTCTGTTATGACTGGGCTATGCCTTTGGTTTGGTAGGGACAGAGATGGTGCAATGTCAGGTCATGGCCTTAAGTAATTCAGCTCACAAATGCCACAGACTTGGCAGATGATTTGTGCACACGTCACCTTAAGCAATATTGTGGCCCTGGCAGTGTAACTTTACAGGCAGCCTGGCCATTGCTTGTGAAGTCTGTTCGGAGGGGTGTTGGCACAACACTACACTCCATACATAAGTGCAATGGGAAGCAGCCCTAATAACTGGTACAATGGGAAGTGCCCTCTGGCATGCACTTCACAGAAGTTTGCAGAGTATGAATGTAGATGTGGAATGGAGTGGAGCAAAGGGATTAAGATGTACCTCAGACAAATAACGTACCCACAGAAATAGAACTCATGTTGAAGTTAACTTATATATACAATACTGAAGAGCACTTTAGTTTTTTACATGCAAAAAAAGCTGAAATTGTCTTCTGAAGTGACAGATTTGCATTATGATATGCGCTGTTACAATGTACAATCATAACTGCAGCTGCAGCTATTGACAATGAATATTTGCATTAACTGTTTTGACTTATGAGAGACCAAGCAAGGTAGTGCAATGGTTAGCACACTGGAATTGCATTTGGGAGGATAACAGTTCAAACCTGCATCATGCCATCTGGATTTAAGTATTCCATTCCACAGCCAATTTCCTGCCCCAAATTAGAACAAAGCAATCCTTTCTTTGTACTAAAATTGATAATTTCAAAGGTGACTGATGTTCTTAAACTTAGAAATCTCTATAAGTTGAAAATGTGTGATTTTGATTTCAAGCTCTTATTCATAAACTTCTGCAAAAATTATTGGTACTAAACGCTTTCATGTGACTGGGAAAATCCACATAGGCATAGAGAGAACAGGCACGAAGCATTTGTGACTAGCCCACTTGTTGAGCACAGACAAAATCTCAGTTACAGTATTTCATTCACTCTCTATGACTAACTTCTGTCAAGCGCACTTATTATATTTTTCTTTGCCTTATACACAAAGTACAAAAGATAGTGAACAGCTCTGAATTTTTCATCCAGTCTCAAGGCATTCCTAAGATTTCAAATCCAACAAAGAAACCAAGGCTCATTTCTACATGTATGTACTGGTAAAGCCTCAGTGCAGAAACATTTTCACCAGAGATTGATTGGTTTGCTAGTCACTCTATAGCAGAGAGGCACAAACAGATGCAATCAAAAACCTGCCAAACATTTTAACTTTTGGCCAAAAGGACTTTTTCTGAAATAGAAAAGACACACACATTCACTCAAGCACTGTGACTGGATTGAGTCGGGCCAGAACCAGTGGTCATGTGTATGTGAGTTGTGCTTGTGTGAATGTCTGTTTGTTTCCTACTCAGAAGAAGGTCTTTTGGCCAAAAGCTGAAATGTATAGCTGTCTTCTTGTTGTGTCTGTCTGTCAATGTTTTGTTTATATGGTGAGTAGCAATTACCCATTTCATAATAATGCTGTTATTCCATTCCAGATTTTCCACTGTTTGGTTTTACTCTTTATTATTATTATTGTTATTATTTTATCCCTGAACATTTTTCTTTTTGAAGGGATAAATAAAAAATATTGTGTGTCATGTTTAAGAGTTCCAGAGCCTTTGACATTAATTTAGGAATTCAAGCCGTCTCCTGTGTACTCAATAGCACACATTTGCAAAAAAATATTAAAATCAAATTCAACAACTGTCATACTGCTCATATTAATTTATGATAAAGTTTACTTTAATCTTCTGAACAGTTAATTTTCATCATCACAAGAAATGAAGAATTTTCTAGCTTAGAGCTGAATAGGCCAGCAGATGATGACTTGGCAGTTACTATGTACGATAAATCAATAAAGGTGGTCCATCTTTTTATAAAATTATGTGGAGAAGCATGCTTTGATATCTGTAGCTGACTGACCTGGTAATGGCTGTTCTCTTACCATGACAGGAGAATTGTGAATTACCAGAGCATAGTTGTAGGATTAGGTCTCAGAAACTTAAAGCTGTGAAAGAAAATCATAAATTCACTTCATATCATTGTAACTAGTTTGCAGTTACTTCAACAGTTATCTACTCATGTAGTTCGTGTGATTTCTACTGTAAGAAACTGCAGTACAATACAATTTTTATCCTTGGCTTTCTCTTCTTGAGATGTAAAAATGACAATGTTGCCTCTCAGGTAAGGATTGTCATTGGCTTAAGTGCAAACAAGGCATGAATATCCTGCAGAAAACCAACATGTTTCACATCAGTAAGATAATTGTATATTGATTTATTTGACCAAAAACTAAGTAACTGTAAATACCTATAGGAATAAAACAAATTTAATAAAGAGTGAGTCCCATTAATTCATACATTTGTGGAAAAGCAGATTGGGTTTAGACTGTTTTAAAAGTGCAGTTTATTGAGATTGCTATCTCTTTCTTTTCAGTTCCTGGCTCACCAGCTGCCATTAAGGCAATTTCACTGACTTCTGACTCTATACTTGTTTCATGGTTACCTCCTGAGCACGCAAATGGAATTATTACACTTTATACTGTCTATTTTAAAGGAAGACATCATGTAACAAAGGTTTGTTGTAATGATATTCTATGTAAAATCAGATTATAATTAAACCATCTCTTTTTACTTGTGTTCTCATTGCATCACTTATTCATTGTAATGTATTTATTTATTTGTCTTTGGAGACCTCATTACAGTCTCTTACATCCTGATATCCATAACATCAGTGGAAAATAATAATTCCACCCATCTCACTCTCACTCTCTCTCTCTCTCTCTCTCTCTCTCTCTCTCTCTCTCTCTCTCTCACACACACACACACACACACACACACACACACACACAGTAAAGGGACACTTTCCCACTTTCCTCCACTATCCACTCCATCTTTCAAATGATTCAATAAACCATATCAATTACACTAACCATCAACAACAGGTGCCCCCATTTAAATAGCTGGCATCCCTCCCACACTGAAAAGTCTCTCCCACACAGACTGAACACGTGACGAGGGCACATAAAGCAATTCTTTTTCTCAATAGTTTTCTAAAAAAGAACATCACCTTCCCTCCAGGGATTCCCACTTCAGTTCCCAAAGCATCTCTGTAACACTTACGTTTTGTTTAAAGCTAACGGTAAGGATTCTAGCAGCCTGCCTCTAAATTGCTTCTATGTCTTCCTTTAATCCGAGCTGGTACATATCCCAAACAGTCAAGCAGGGGTTGAACCAGTGTCCTGTATGCAATCTCCTTTACAGGTGAACCGTTCTTTCCTAAAATTCTTCCAATAAACCAAAGTTGACCATTTGCCTTCCCTACCACAGTTTTCGCATGCTCGTTCCATCTCATATCACTTTGCAACATCATGTCCATATATTTAAATGACTTGACCATGTCGAGCAGAATACTAATAATACTGTACCTGAACATTACAGGTTTGTTCTTCCTAGTCATCTACATTAACTTGCTTTTTTCCACATTTAGGGCTAGCTGCCATTCATCACAACAACTAGAAACTTTGTCTAAGTAGCCTTGTATCTTCTTACAGTCATTGAACTTCAACACCTAGCTGTACATCATGGCATCATCAACAAACAACTCCAGATTGCTGCCAATCCTGTCCACCAAATCATTTATATATATAGAAAACAACAGCAGTCCTATCACACTTCCCTGGGGCACTACCGATGACACCCGTGTCTGTAATGAACACTCGCCATTGAGGAAAACATACTGAGTTCTATTATTTAAGAAGACTCTGAGCCAGTTAGATAACTGTGACCTCATTCCTATATGCTTGTAACTTTTTAACAGCATGCAATGGGGTGCCATGTTAAATGCTTTCCAGAAATCTGCCTATTGTCCTTTATCCAATTTGCAGTACATCATGTGAGGAAAGGGCAAGCCAAGTTTTGCACAAGCAATGCTTTCTAAAACCATTCTGATTCGTGGACATAAGCCTCTCAGTCTCAAGAAAGTTTATTGTATTCAAACTCAGAATATCTTCAAGGACTCTGCAGCAAACAGAAGTTAGGGATATTGGTCTCTAGTTTTGCAGGTCTGTTCTTTTACCCTTCTTATATACTGGAGTTACCTGCACTTTTTTCCAGTTGCTTTGGACATTTTGCTGTGTGAGAGATTCACAATATATGCAAGCTAGGTAAGGAGCCAATGCTGTTGCTTACTCTTTGTAAAATTGAACTGGGATTCCATTTGACCTGGTGATTTATTTGCTTTCAAATCTTTCAGTTGTTTCTCTACATCAGTGATGTTTATTAGTTTGTCATCATCTGTCTGATGGTCAAATGATGGTATGTTTGTATGATTCTCCTGTGTGAATGATTTCTTGACTGGGAAATTTAAAACTTCGACTTTTGTTTTGATCTTCAACTGCCACACCATACTGGTCAACAAGGGACTGAGAGAAAGCCTTAGACCGGCTTAGCAATTTTACATAACACCAGAATTTTCTTGGGTTCTCTGCCAGATCTTTTGCTAAGGGTGATGGTAATTGTTGTATGCTTTTTGCATAATTCTTTTCACAGACGCACGAGTCTCTTCTAACCTTCACTTGTCATCATTTGTGCATTCCCTTTTGAACCAAGAGTACAACAGTCTTTGCTTCTGCAGCATCCTCCGAATTTTGTTATTAAGCCATGGTGGGTCTGTCCCGCCCTTTATCCACTTACTACACACTTAACTCTCCAGAACATGACAATTTACAATCTGCTTGAACATTGCCCATAATTCCTCTACATCCATGTTACTGGAACTAAGTGATGCCAATTCACTGTCTAAGTGAGATGTCAGTAACTGCTTGTCTGCTCTATGCAGCAGAAACTCTCTCCTAGCCTTTGTGACTGATTTATTAACTTCTGTAGTCAGAGTTGCTATAATGACATCATGATTGTTAATACCCGTTTCTATACTGACAATGTCAATAAAGTCCAGACTATTTGCAGCTACAAGGTCTAAGGTATTTCCATTGCATGTGGGATGCCGAGGTAGCTGGTCAAAACAGTTTTCAGAAAACATGTTCACAAGTATTTCGCATGACTGTATCTCTGTACCCTTGGCAATGAATCCGTAGACATCCCAGTCTATACTTGGTAGCTTAAAGTCAGTTCCAACAAGTATTGCGTGATCTGGGTATTTATGTACTATCGACCGTAGACTTCCTTTTAATGACTCTAGAACTGTCACAGCAGAATCGGATGGCCAGTAAATCATCCAACAATTAGCTTGGTTTCACCTACTTCTTTTATGTGTGACCAGATGACTTCACTGTCACACTCAACTTTGATCTCAATACAGACCATATTTTTGTCAACTGCAATAAACACTCTTTCTTATGGCCTCTAATCTGTCTTTGCGATATACGTTCCATGACTCTCAGAGCTTCTGTCTTCGGGTTTCAGCCAGCTTTCAGACCCCAAAAATAATTTGAGTGTGAGGACTTTCCTGGAGGGCTGTAAATTTGGGAACTTTATTACAAATACTTTGACACTTTACAGATAAAATTATGACAGCTGAAGTGTCTATTCTGAATGCTGTTTGACTTCCCTTGCTGTGTATCAGCTGGTGGGTGTTCATCAGGACACCTTAAACTACTGCCTAACCTAAAAAAAACCTCATGAGCACTCCACAAGAACTCTGCCACACGAATAGCTACTTCCTTTGTGTAGTGCACCACTGACCTATCAAGGGGAGTTCCACAAATCCCCAAACAATAATACAGGTCTAGAAATCAACAGTGAGGACCATCAAGAGTCAACAAAGCCTTTGGTTGAGACCTTCCACTCGGATCCAAACCAAAGGACCCCAATCGACTCTGGGAACAATGCTGCAAATTGTGAGCTCTGTTTGTACCCCACACATGAAGCCAGCTGTCTTCACCACCTCTGCCAGCCGCCTGTACCCACCAGCTACCTGTACCTGTTATCCACAGGTCCTTTCCAGTTGCCTTTCTTATATGTCAGTCTGTTTGGCCATCTCCTATGATTGCCCTCAGAGAACTTTGAAAACACACCATCATTCCATAATACTTCAATATCTGCCCTCCTTGTATGCTGATCATTCCTGACAGTTTTCTTGAACCTGAGTCTGTTTTTCATGGTTACTAAATCACTAATTTATATCTTGGGCTAGGTAGTCTGTAGAATCCAATACCTGTTTTTGGAAACTCTGTCTTATCATGATGTACTCCATCTGGTACATTCCTTTTTGGTGGCTCCTCTTACTGTGATTTTTCAACAGAGTATTTACTATTACTAGCCAAAATTTACTGTAGAACCCAAGAAGTCTTTCTTCTTTCTTGTTCCTATTGCAGAACCTGTGTTAGCCCATTAGTCTGCCTTCTATTCATTTCCTTACTTTTGTTTGACTGATAACTAGGCAGATCACTGCTGTGAAGTACCTAGCATTTGCAAATAAAGACTGGTGCTAAGTCAGTGGTCAAAAATGCAGTAGAGAGTGACTGTTACAACTGCAAGAAACATGAGTCCAAACCATAGCCTCCAGGACTTGTTCCTCTCCAGGCAATGGGACTTCCACTTGAAAACTTGTAGCCACTAAAAAAAGCCCTTGTTTTTAAGTGTAGTTGCATGAGTAGGAATGAAATAGTTGTGTGTTCATTAATGTTAACAGTAAACTTGTGTACATTTCCAATAAACTGACTAGTTCCACATCATTTTGATAAAAGTATCATTCAAATGATCTATGGAAGTTGTAACTAACTAACTAACACACCTGGGAAAGTGGTTCATTCCCCATAGACTCTCCATTGCTTAAAGGCTATGTCTTGGCTTGGTAAGCCTACAGTGTGGGCAGAGATGATAACCATGCCTCGCAGAATGTTGAGGCAAGGAGCTCTGGCAGGTAATGAGTGGAAGCCTGGGAGGCATCAGTGTGGACTTTTACCAGATGGGAGGCTTAATTGGCAGTGGTGGGAAACTTGGTTGTTTACATGGGTCCTGATGAGGACATAACATCATTTAGCTGTTGTGAATAGTGGTGACTGGGATGATACACAAGGTGCTCTGGGGCAACCACTTTACACATTTGATGTCCTAAGTCACCAGTGAAGACATCTTCAGTCCACTCCAGTATTGACTGTATGTGAGAGATCAAGAATAGTATGGGCATGACTGGGCATGCTGCGTTATGTGCAAAAGACCAAAAATAATACGATGCCTGTGCCAATACAGCATCATGGCTGTGCTATGGTTGCATACCGAGATTGATCTGTATGAGATGAGGAAGCTTATCAGGGCTTCCTCAGAGGTTGCCATTGTTAACATCTTGTGCATTTGAGCCTTAACATTCTGACCAACTGTTCTGCTCTGACTCTGGTGCAGGATAAAAATTAGTAATGTTAGACATTTTATGTTGTTACTTTGGCAAAAGAAATGGAACTCACCTGATGTTAACTGTAAGCAGAAGTAAAGCTGTGAGGACCGGGTGTGAGTCGTGCTTCGGTAGCTCAGATGGTAGAGCACTTGCCCGCGAAAGACAAAGGTCCCGAGTTCGAGTCTTGGTCGGGCACACAGTTTTAATCTGCCAGGAAGTTTCATATCAGCGCACACTCTGCTGCAGATTGAAAATCTCATTCTGTGAGCTATATGGTTTGAAACACTCTTTCCAAGACATAGATCATATCCGGTGCCTGGATTTTAGTTGCTGATGTCACTGATATGAGCAAGGTTTCATGAATGATTGGGAGTCAGCTGTGAAGAGAAATGTCATACTCCTTTGGAAATCTGGACCAAATATTTGTTGTCAATGTCAATCTTCCACAACATGCATTCAAACAGAGTTCCAAATCAAAGTTAAGATCCAGAATTGTGTGGTGACAGCTGTAATCTAGAATCTGCATAATGAAGGCTCCAATACTGAAAAACAAACTGCCAATCAACCTGTCAGGGCAGATTCTCTTTCCTTTACTGAAGAGCTTTCTCCTCTAACGTGTGTTCTATAACCTCATATTCACAGAACTGAAGGTGGAACTGTGTGCCACACAAATAATATCACTGTCCCTCTCCAAATTCACCTCCATGGTGTTGGAGTGACAGGATATTGGATCTGCTACAGTGTTCAAATCCCCCTCCTCCATGACTCTGAGATTTCCACCTCCCTTTATATACTGTGTTACTCATTCAGTCCTCTCATTTACCTCCTCTGTTTTGTCATCTCCTGCTAGCAAGATTGATATGTACACTGGAACTATATTTGTTGGTGTTGGTTTTGTTTAAGTTCTGATGAAAATCATCCTATTACTCTGCTGTCAACAGTATCTCAGTCTTTGTGAGCTATCCTGTTCACAGAGAATCCTACTTCCATTACATTATTTGTTAATGCAGTTGATAATACACTAAATTTATCTGACCTTCATCTACTTTTCATTTCATGTCATTGACCCCTGCTACATCAAGATTCAGCAGCTGGCTTTTGACTTGTGATCTTCAGTTGATGTTTGTTTCAAAATTTTTCAGACGTTTCACCAACATGGTTTTCAGCAGAGTAAGTATGATTCCTTATAACTTTAGTGTTAAGACTCTGTAGGTGAAGTTTTTTACTAAAAATCTAAACAGTGATATAGATCAAACACAATACCCAGGACTTTAAGATTAATAGTCAAAGACATTATTCCTAGACCAGTCCATTCTTACTGCACACACATTAAAGTTATGTCAGAATCAACATTTTCCTCACAGGTGTAAGAAACATGCTGAAGCAACTGCCAAATACTTTATGACATCCCAGTTATCTGGACACATTCTTGCAGGCTCTCCCTGCCCCCTCTCTTGCTCCCTCTCCCTTCCTCTTCCAGTGCTGAAAGAGTAAGGAAATTTTTCCATCCCTATATTAGAGACATTCTAGAATGGTAGCTGCTCTCCAAATATTTGCTGTCTTTGTGTACATTAAATTTTCATCAACGTAAAACCTTAGGAAAAAATTAAATTTACTCTACAAGTGAGTTTAATTATTTTATGAATGATCAATGGAGCTTTGGCTCACATTCACATCAGCTGATGAAATATAAATTAACTATAATCAGTTTATGAAATACAAATTGACTATAATAATGATGCTGATTCCTATCTTATCAATAAACATATGATTGAATTTAATACTTCTCGTGCTCTGTTTATACTATGTACTCCAATATTTCTGAATTCTCTTATTTACAGCCAATGAGTTTCAAGGTAGGACCTACAATAAACACTCATGAAGTTCGAGGTCTTAAGGAAACAGAGCAGTACGAATTCTGGGTGACAGCATCTACTATTGTGGGAGAAGGAGAAAGTGGAAGACCAGTCATCCAAACACCAAACTCAAAAGGTAGCAGAATTAGTTTTAATATTAATATAACTACATTCACATAAGTGCTATAATCAGCAATCATTCAAGAAATTAACTGTACTCAAAAAACGTTTCTTCATACAGAAAGTATTAGCAATAACTAAGGGAATAGATATAAAGCATTTGCCACACTTTTAGTTACATTGAAAAGGATTTCGAAAAATGAAACTACAATCAAACGATTACGACATAGTCTTTTATCAACCAGAAAACTGTGAACATTCCAACACATCCTCCCATCTATAGATGAACAGTGTTATTAATAATTAAAAAATGTAGACACTTCCATAGTTAATATCTTGAACAAAATGATATATTGTTGCAATTTTGCATGTTAGTGTAGTCCATTGTTATCTCAAAGGATTTTGGTGTGAATTTTCCAGCAGATGACAATGCAGCAATGAATGAAGTTAAGAGTGTTGTTTGAGTAATGCAAGGCAATATTGAAATAGGATGTGCGTAAAGAAGGGTTTGGCTGACCAAAAGCATCAACAACTCCAGCTGCCAGCACTACTGTGTTGCAACATTTTACAATGTCGCCTCAAAAATCTGTGAAGCAGGGTCTACGCGAAAGCGGGGTCAGGGTCCACACAAAAGTGGGGTAAGCCTATAAAGTATATGGTGAGTTCTGGAGATTGCAAAGTGGAAAGTGTGCACTCCAATATCACTGCACGCTACAGATGAGGACGACCTTGATCGAACGATGGAGTACTGAGAGGGGTGAAGGCATGTTTTGCGAGGATGAATGGTTTGCAGGGATCGTTATCTGGTCTGATGAGGTGCAGTTCAAAATGAATGGTACTGTAACTACCACAACTGCATGTACTGGGCTCCTGGAATGCTCATGTTCATGTGGACAAACGTTTTTAACCTGTTGGGTGTTACGTGTGGTGTGGTTTGTCATTGCGTGGTTTGATTGGACCACTCGCCTTTGAAAGTAGCATCACAAATGAGGTTTATATTTTCATATCCTGCAAACATCAATTTTACCTGCCATACTAGAGGTGTTTGGAAATGAAAGATTTTACCTACAAAAAGATGGTGCTCTACCTCACTACCACAGAGAGTCAGAGCCTACTTAAATGAAAATCTACCTGGACGATGGATATGTCAAAGAGGAGCTGTTGAGTACCCACCACAGTCTCCAGACCTTACACCTCTTGACTTCTACCTGTGGGGGACCTTAAAAAAAATGAAGTTTTTCGACAGAAGCCACCTACACTGAACAAGCTATGAGAAACCATTGAGCCATCCTGCGCAGCAATCACAAAGGCAACACTGACAGCCATAGTGATAATATCACTCATTTTCAACATAAGTACTATTAGATTAAACGAGACCACTCACCAAAAACTAGAAGCATTGAGTTGTCAATAGGGATACACAAAAGAAAGAAAACTTGCTAGACTAACAGTGCCAATGTCATATTTTGGCAGGTGGACTGACTGCGGTGGGGGTAGTTTTGGACAGGCTGGATAAAGGGAGAGGGAAGTGGGAGGCAGGGAGAGGGACTGCGGGTGGGTGGCCAGTGATTTGGAGGGAGACAGCCAGTTTGCCGGTTAGGAATGCGGGAGGGAGAGGTGGCGTATACATGGGCTTGGCATATAATACACAAATGTTCGGACTGGTGGGGAGTGGCACATGCTCAAAGCGATGTGGTGACATGAATTGGAAGGGGGTGACACGAAGGAGGAAGGGGAATCTTTGGGTGAGACCCTTCCTCCGTCCTGTTCCCCTTCCCAATTCACAACCAAATGTCACCTTCAGCATGTGCTGCTCCCCATTTGCCCCTAAAGATGTATGTTACATGTCTAGCACATATAGCTGCCACTCCTTTTCTGTATTGTTCATCCTCATCTTTCCCTACATTTTCACAATTGCCTTTGTTATGCACACACTTTTTAGGTGCCGACCAATGTGGTCAGTGCGTGACTTTTGTGACAAACTATAGCAGATGTTGTGGCTGTTATGAATGTGTTACATGCTGTTCTACACATTACCCACCCATCGGATCACAGTTGCAGCACTTTCCAGCAACTAATCAGTATGTTTAACTGCTGAATCCACCCACCCCTCTTCACCTATTGCTCCCATCAGAATTTTATGTTTTCTCCTTTTTTCCACATGTGATAATATCTTATGCATGATCAAATATACATGCACCACAAAACCATCCTATTCCCCACAGTACACTTTCTTCTGTCTCTTTTTCTCCATGAACTCATGCTATATTACCCAGTTCCTCCTATAACAACCCAACACTTTCACTCACCCATTTCCCATTTTCTAATACCATCCCTACCCAAATGGACGACTGCTTCATCTTTCTGCACCAGTTCAGAGAAATATCTGTTTCCCTGGTTAAAGCCCAGTCCCACATCATGTTCCTTAAATGCTGTCTAAACCATAGAACCTTCCTCATTAACACCTCATAGTACCCTGACACTGCCTAGCTGACTTCTTCAATTTACCACATCCTCCAAAGCTCCTTCCCAACACTGCACAAAACCCAGAACCAAAGCAAAACCAAAACATTGTTGTTAACATTTCCACCACAAAACCTCAGACTCACGGAAGTTTCATTCCTATCCAAAGACATTACCTTCAGCCCTTCACCCAAGTTTAACCATGCTGGACTTGTCTAAGTCCTACTCTCTTCAAACATTCATCCCCTTATTGCTACTAATCCCTCCAATCACACCCAACCTAATCCCAACACTGAACCTTGCCTCTCCCAGTTCATACCAAAAGTCAACTGTGACCTTCCTCCACCCCCCACCTTCCAAGAATTTCGTACCTCCAACTAGACATCACCATACTTCCCCAGCTCTCTTCACAAAACACCAACCTTTCAACAGAAGAAAGAACAGCCTCACACAATCCCTAAACAGATCCAACATAATCATCCTATTTGCAGGATGAACCACCATTACTATGAATCACAGTGACTACCTGGTGGAAGTTCTCTGCCAATTGTCTGACTCCTCCACATATAAACTCTGCCATAGTGATTCCATGCCAGAAGTCGAACATCACCTCCAGTCCCTATGTGAAATGTGTTTTATTCATCCCATAACGTACACAATTTCAGAACATATGCCTGATATACAGGAGACGTGTCAAGGTTACAATTTGCTTATTTAAAATTTTGTCACACTTACAATAATACTTTGTGGAGCATTTACTTACTTGCAATTTGTCAAACTTACAGTATTTATATGTACTGTAACTATTATAAATTTTTATTCCATTTTAAGTATCCAGCTCAAAGTATCACTTCATCTTTCATGAAATCTTCCACAGAGTAGTAGCGTCATTCATTTAGAAAATCATGTAACTTGCTTTTTAAATTATTTATCTTCATATTCATTATGTCACACCCTTTTATTGTGTTGTGAATTTTCATGGCTATATACTGAGGAGTCTGAGCACGCAGTTTTAAGCAATGAGAGGTGAGCATAAAGTTCTCTTTATGTCTTGTGTCATATGAGTGTTCAAAACGATTTTTTTTAATAGATCAGCTCTGCGGCATAGGAAAATAACCACCTCAAGAAAAATAACCACCTCAAAGATGTATAAAGAGGGGACAGTTAATATTTTTAGGTCTTTAAATAATGGTCGACATGATGCCCCCGGCTGTGCAGAGCACATGTTGCAAATGATTCTGTTTTGTAACTTTAAAATTAATCTAACATTTCCCGAGTTGCCCCAAAAAATTATTCCATATCGAATAACCAATTCAAAGTAGCTATAATATGCTATTTTGCTGGTGGCCACATCAGTGGCACAGGCTAAAAATTTCCACTGCAAATGCAAGGCTGCTTAATTTATTTGCTTGATATTCTATGGTTTATTCCCAGGAACCTGACTGAGTCGAGTTCTTCCATTATTTGATTGTTGTGAGTGACAATGATTTCTTCATTTTTTGAATGTTTGGTTTTAAAACTCATCATGTGGGTTTTTGAAATGTTTAGCCTTAAGCCATTTTGACTGAACCATGTTTCCTGGTTACTTAATGTATTCATGACATTATGTGGTATATTGTCAGAATTTTCAATTTTAACTAGGGCAGAAGTGCACACAAGGTTAAATGAGAATATACAGGGTTATTACAAATGATTGAAGTGATTTCACAGCTCTACAATAACTTTATTATTTGAGATATTTTCACAATGCTTTGCACACACGTACAAAAACTCAAAAAGTTTTTTAGGCATTCACAAATTTTTGATATGTGCCCCTTTAGTGATTCGGCAGAGATCAAGCCGATAATCAAGTTCCTCCCACACTCGGCGCAGCATGTCCCCATCAATGAGTTCGAAAGCATCGTTGATGTGAGCTCGCAGTTCTGGCACGTTTCTTGGTAGAGGAGGTTTAAACACTGAATCTTTCACATAACCCCACAGAAAGAAATCGCTTGGGGTTAAGTCGGGAGAGCGTGGAGGCCATGACATGAATTGCTGATCATGATCTCCACCACGACCGATCCATCGGTTTTCCAATCTCCTGTTTAAGAAATGCCGAACATCATGATGGAAGTGCAGTGGAGCACCATCCTGTTGAAAGATGAAGTCGGCGCTGTCGGTCCCCAGTTGTGGCATGAGCCAATTTTCCAGCATGTCCAGATACACGTGTCCTGTAATGTTTTTTTCGCAGAAGAAAAAGGGGCCGTAAACTTTAAACCGTGAGATTGCACAAAACACGTTAACTTTTGGTGAATTATGAATTTGCTGCACAAATGCGTGGGGATTCTCTACCGCCCAGATTTGCACATTGTGTCTGTTCACTTCACCATTAAGAAAAAATGTTGCTTCATCACTGAAAACAAGTTTCGCACTGAACGCATCCTCTTCCATGAGCTGTTGCAACCGTGCCGAAAATTCAAAGCATTTGACTTTGTCATCGGGTGTCAGGGCTTGTAGCAATTGTAAATGGTAAGGCTTCTGCTTTAGCCTTTTCCGTAAGATTTTCCAAGTCGTCGGCTGTGGTACGTTTAGCTCCCTGCTTGCTTTATTCGTTGACTTCCGCGGGCTACCCGTGAAACTTGCCCACACGCTTTCAACCATTTCTTCGCTCGCTGCAGGCCGACCCATTGATTTCCCCTTACAGAGGCATCCAGAAGCTTTAAACTGCGCATACCATTGCCGAATGGAGTTAGCAGTTTGTGGATCTTTGTTGAACTTCATCCCGAAGTGTCGTTGCACTGTTATGACTGACTGATGTGAGTGCATTTCAAGCATGACATACGGTTTCTCGGCTCCTGTCGCCATTTTGTCTCACTGCGCTCTCAAGCGCTCTGGAAGCAGAAACCTGAAGTGTGGCTTCAGCCGAACAAAACTTTATGAGTTTTTCTACGTATCTGTAGTGTGTCGTGACTATATGTCAATGAATGGAGCTACAGTGAATTTTTGAAATCGCTTCAATCATTTGTAATAGCCTTGTATATTGAGAGGCAAGTCATTTACATAGAACAGGAATAAAATGAGTCCAAGAATTGAGCCTTGAGGAACATCTTGTGACACAAAATATCCATGGGTTTGCTGTCGGTCTATAGTGTCCAACAGGCACAATATTTCGGCGATCATACATGTCGCCATCATCAGGTGAACTGACGGACTGAGCTCCAGTGAACGTGCCGGCACGGAGATCCGTACGCTATGGCTGCTCAGAGGGAACTGGGTTCGGTCGCGGCAGCAGCCGATTTAAATACCCTCCGCCCGCGGCGTGCTCCCTCCGCCGTCCACGCCCCGCGCCACGGACGTGCGGTGGAACAGATTGCGACGGCGTGTTAGATGACGTCGGTGTGATGGCTCTGTCCGCCGTGGTCGTCACAACTATATGTTTGCTCGATTTACTCTTGATTAACTAATTCGCTGGTTCCCAAGCCTTGCTAAGATTATAGCCACAGTCACGGTTTATGAGGTCGTCATTGGTGCGAATTTCGATGGCCTCTCTAACAACGCTGTCCCAGTATCTCGACGTCTGGACGTTTGGAGTATGACCGCACGAGGATTCTGGTACAGACGTCGAGATACTGGGACAGCATTGTTAGAGAGGCCATCGAAATTTGCACCATTGATGACCTCATAAACCGTGACTGTGGCTATAATCTTAGCAAGGCTTGGGAACCAGCAATTGAGTTAATCAAGAGTAAATCGAGCAAACGTATAGTTGTGATGACCATGGTGGACAGTGCCATCACACCGACGTCATCTCAGACGCCGTCGCAATCTGTTCCACCGCGCGACCGTGGCGCGGGGCGCGGACGGCGGAGGGAGCACGCCGCGGGCGGAGGGTATTTAAATCGGCTGCCGCCACGACCGAACCCAGTTCCCTCTGAGTAGCCATAGCGTACGGATCTCCGTGCCGGCACGTTCACAGCTGCTCAGTCCGTCAGTTCACCTGATGATGGCGACATGTATGATCGCCGAAATGTTGTGCCCATTGGACACTATAGACCGGCAGCACACCCGTGGATATTTTGATTATCAAATACGCCAGGAGAAACTAAAGAATCACATCTTGTGACACAGTTTTCCACTCGGAGAAGTGATCTGCTCAATTTGATGTGATTACTACCCTTTGTTTCCTCTCCAAGAGATATGATTCAATCAATTTCAAAGCAACATCCCTTATTCCATACCTGTTGAGTTTGAAAAGCATCAGGGCATGGTTTACAGAGTCGAATGCTTTTGTAAGATCATAGAATATTCCTGTGACCTTAGCTTTCCTATCTAATGATGAACTAATTTTTCGATAAACTCATTTATCGCATCTACTGTGTTTTTGCTTTGTTGGGATCCAAATTGGTTATGTGAAATGATATCATTCTATGTGATGAAGCTTTGCATCTGTAAAGCAGCAATTTTTTCAGATATTTTTGATGTGTCAGGGACTATAGAGATGATAATTTCCCATATCATCTTTTGAACCTTTTTTAAACAATGGTTTTACTTTCGCATATTTCAAGAGATCAGGGAAGTAACCTTCTTCAAAGGATTTGTTTATAATGAGAGAGAGAGAGAGAGAGAGAGAGAGAGAGGGGTGAGCTATTATGCTGTAAACTTTTTTAATTATTTTGGTGGGTATCCCATCCCAGCCAGCAGAGTTTTTGTCTTTTAAGGAGAGTGTGACATTTTCAACAAATTTTTCTGAGACTGTGTTGAATTTTTTGAGCCATTCATTGGTATTGCCTTTTAACCCAAAACCATTTACTTTCTCCTCATAATTTGCTATGTCTAAATCAGATTCTGCAACATTTATGAAGTACTCATAGAAGCACTCAGATATTTGAGCTGGATTTACAACTGATTTTTCCTTAAGTTTGATTTCTAAAATGTCTTATTTATGATTTCAGACACCTAATTCAGACTTAACTACAGACCATACTGCCCTTGTTTTATTTTTCTGCCCTAGAATGAATTTGTTATTTGCCATTTGTTTTGAAGCTTTCACAACTTTTTTAAAAATAGTTTTGTAGTTTCTAACATATTTTACAAAATCATGATCTTCATTGTACTTCAGTTGATCATGTAGCTTCCTCTCACTCAATATTTTTATTCCTGGTGTGATCCATCTTCTCTTACTTGATGTTTTGTTGCAATATGATCTTGGTGGGAAAGCTTCATTAAATACTTCAAGAAAACTGTTTAAGAATGTACTAAAGTTATCATTTGTTGAACCACCATCCACAAAACACCAGTTAACTTTACTTAGTTTCTCACAGAATATTTCAATATTTGTTTTACTGAAACTTCTTTTCAAAGAAGTAATTTGTTACAATGTTAGCAATGCATATTGCTGAGTGAATATTTTCTCTGGTGAACTCCGAAAAATTTAGTTTAAAACCAGACTTTTTAATTAAATCAATAAATGTTGTTGATTCTTTATTGTCATTTGCAGTGTTTATATTAAAATCTGCTGCTATTATGATTTTTCCCTCCTTTTCTTTCTTTAGTTTATCTATCTGAATAGTCTATCTATCTGAAATTTAGAGAGGAATGGCGTGACTAAAGCCCTTTCCGAAATTTTATATATTGAAATGATCAACATATTAAGGTCTTTAAGCTCTACACAACAACTTTCGAATATGCAATCTTGATTTAAACAATTAACATCTGTTTTGACTTCATAGCTTATAGAAAAGTCCAGGAGTATGCAGCAACCTCCCTGAGATTTTTTCTCCCTGCAATAGCTGCTTGCAACGTTGAAGTTTTCAATTTTATTTAAAACATTTATTGTATTAGAGCTAAGCCAGTGTCCATTTAAACAAATAATTTATATGTTTTTACATTCTGAGAGAAGAATTTGTAACTCATCAAGTTTGTAGCTTAGGCTGCTGGGAGATTTAGAACTTAAGCCATTTATATTTTAGTGCATCAAATAAGTACTTATGCTTGTTTTAATGGTATTAAGCATACATTTTCATAGACACTCTTTAGCAGATTTCTTTTCAGCTAACAGGCATTTTTCTTTTACATCCCCTCCAGTAAATATTAGTTCCCTTAGTTGTAATGATTTTACAAACATCCATAAACATTTTGCTCCTTAAATCCATAAGCACTTCTCAGAACATCTTCCCTTAATCCATTTCTCTCCTCAACCCTATGACACCCCACACACCAACCTTCAACATGCTCCTCAAAATCTACAAACCCAAAAGTCCTGGATGCCCCATTGTAACAAGGTATTGTGCCCCCACTGAAAGATTTTCAGTTCTCATTGACCAACACCTCCTTAATTGCCAAAAATCTAGCCTCCCACATCAAAAATACCACTCTTCACCATTCCTTCATCCTTCACTTCCTGGATCTCTACTCATTACTGTCGATGCCACCTCTCTATACACTGACATCTGGATTTGCTGCTATTGAACACTACATCTCCCAATGTACTTCAGACTCCAAGCCTACCACCTCATTCGTTATATGCCTTACCAACAATATGCTCACCCACAATCTAAAGGAATCTGTGGCACAACCATGGGCAACCGCATGGCACCCTTCTATGCTAACCTGTTTATGGGCCATCTAGGGGAAACCTGCCTAGTCTTCCAAAACTCCCAACCCCTAGTCTGATACAGGTTCATTGATGATATCTTCATGATTTGGACTTAAGGTCAAGAAACCCCATCCTCATTCATTAAAAACCTCAACAACTTCTCTTCCATATGTTTCACCTAGTCCTCCTCATACCAAAGTGTCACTTTCCTGGACATTGATTTACACCTCTCTCCTGATTCAATCCGCACCTCTGTTGACATTAAACCCATTAACTACCAACCATTTCAACAGCTGCCATCCCTTTCACACCCATACAGCCTACTCACATGGACGATGTATCTGCCTCTTGGAAGCCTTCGTAGACAGGCAGTACTTCAAAATCTAGTCCACAAACAGATTTCTAATGTCATATCCCTACACACCCCCAATCCTTCCACAATCCCCAAGAATCTGCTACAAGGGAGTGCCTCCCTTTTCAGCCAGTATCACCCAGATTGGAATATCTGAACCATATCCTTTGCAAGGCCTTTAATCATCTTCCATCTTGCCCTGAAATGAAGGACATCTGAACCAAGATCCTTCTCATCCCTCATAGAGTGGTGTTCCATTGCCCACTTAATCTATACAACACCCTAGTCCATCCCTGTACCACTCCTACAACCAACCCCTTGCCACAACGATCACATCCCAGGGGCAGGTCAAGGTGCAAGACCTGCCCAATCCACCCACGTTACACTTCCTACTCCAGTCCTGTCACAGGCTTATCCTACCCCATCAAAGGCCGGGCCACCTTTGAAAACCTGCCATGTCATATACAAACTCTGTTGGAAACACTGCACAACTTCTTATGTCAGTATGCCTATCACCCAGCTGTCCTCCAGGTTGCCAAGAACAAAGTTGATCACTGGCACAACGTCCAGCTAGGCACAACATTCTCAGTTTCAATGGCTCCTTGACAACCCAGACCATTTAGATCCTTCCCTCTACCATTAGATTCTGTGAACTATGCAGATTGGAGTTATCCTTACAACACATCCTCCACTCCCACGACTGTCCTTGTTTTAGTCTCAGGTAAAGCACTGTCCCTGCACTCTCCACCCAGCAGTTTCCCCTTTCTCTGTCCTGTAATCCTCTCCCAGTTCATGCCCCCACATTGTGTTCAGCGTGTACCCCGTATACCAGCCTTTGCAATCATGTCTTGCCCATATACCTGCCACCCCTCCCACATTCCTAGCCAGCAAATTGCCAGCCTCACTCCGAACCGCTAGCAACCAATCCCCAGTCCTTCTCCAAGCCTCGTACTTCCCTCTCCCTCTACACACCCTACTTGAAACTATGCCCACCACAATCAGTCCATCTGCTAAAATACAGCATTGGCACTATTAGTCCAGCTGGCACAACGTAGGGATTTGGACGTATGTGTGTGTGTATTTTACTCTAGCTCATCAAAGGGTAACTTAGCTAGTTATCTATCTTTTGTGTGTACCAATGTACAACTCAACACATCTGCTCTACTGTGACTGGTCTCATTTAATCCTAAAGTATGTACAATCTACAGGAACTTTCTGACAATATTTATATTTTCAATGTAGACTAACCTGGACTGTGCATCAAAAATATCACACAAAAACTTCTCTGGAACTACACTGTCACCGGGCGTTATATACCCAAATATCAATCGAAGCTGATTTTTGAAATTTTATTTGTGGATGTCATACCATATCATCTTTTGGGTGTGCATCCAGGACACAATATTTCATCTTTTGATATTTTGGCTATTAACCATAGAGCCACCTTGAAGGTGGGTAGTGACTGAATTAAACTCACCCGATACACTGATATACTGTGGAGTAAAATGTGCATGCATCATAGATAAGACAGTCTGCTCAACAGTGACAGTCAGAGATAAAACTTGTGTGTCTAAGAATAAAATGGACCAAGATCTGAGTTAGGAAATCCATGTTGTTTATGAATTATGTGGTTAATTATTAAAAGGGATGATAGGTGTCGGGATCCAGGCAGTGAAGACACACATCTTTCCTCTGAGAGTGCACACGTGAAATGTGGGTTATCATGAATTGTTATGCTGGACACAGTCTCAGTTGAGCAGATGGTCTCCCAAGTATACTTCCACAGCTTTCTCGACCACTTATCCCTGTAGGATGGCTGCAACAACAATCTTATTTATCCAGTAATCCATGGAATGGCCAGTGAAAATACATCGTTTAACCATGGGAATTTATATATCAAAATAATCAGCTCCAGTTGTAGATTTGTTGGACTGTAAAAAGCAGGTGTGTCACTTGTATTTGTTAGACTATTATTTTAGAGTGTGTGTTGTTTCTCCTACGTAACCTTTATAGCACCAACAAGGAATTTCATAAATAACCACCTTTCATGAAAGCAGACCATCTTTCACAGATCCAAGAAGAGCTTGTATCTTGGCTGCTGGGTGGAAAGCCACACCCCCTCCATACTTCCTCATTATTCTGACAATTTCTGAAGAACATTTTCTGCATATGAAAGAAAGGCCACAGACTTTACATCTCTTTCCTCTTCCTCCTCCTTTGGTTGGTCTGACATTTTCACTTGCAGAGCTCTTTAAATCTCTATTTTGTAGATTCATTTTACTGATTATCAGTATGTCCTGTAAGCTGTTAGCATCAGACATTACATTATATTATTTTATTTACATGTCAAGTTCTGTAGGACCAACTTGAGGAGCAAATCTCCAAGGTCGTGGAACCTTCAGTAAATAAAATTACAACATAAAAATAAAATGTTTATGAACCTGAAAAAAGTCAAGCCATAAGTTTAAGTAAACACAGTCAACAAAACAACAAGAATCAGCTTAATTTTTCAAGGATCTCCTAGACAGAATAGGAGTGACCCATGAGGAAACTTTTCAATTTTGATTTGAAAGCACGTGGATTACTGCTAAGATTTTTGAATTCTAGTGATAGCTTATTGAAAATAGATGCAGCAGTGTACTGCACACCTTTCTGCTCAAGAGTTAAGGAGGTCCGATCCAAATTCAGATTTGATTTTTGCCAAGTATTAACTGAGTGAAAGCTGCTTGTTCTTGGGAATAAGCTAATATTGTTAACAAGAAATGACAGTAAGGAATATATGTATTGAGAGGCCAATGTCAAAATACCCAGACTCATGAACAGGAGTCAACAACAGCTGACTGCTTCTGAGTCAAAAATATCCTTTTAGAATGGGAAGAGTTACCCCAAAATATACTACCATATGACATAAGTAAATGAAAATAAACTAAGTAGACTAATTTTCATGTCGACCAATCACTCACTTCAGATACTGTTTGAATAGTAAAAATTGCAGCATTATGTCTTTGAACAAGATCCTGAACGCGGACTTTCCATGACAGTTTACTATCTATTTGGACTCCTAGAAATTTTAACTGTTCAGTTTCACTAATCATATGCCCATTCTGTGAAATTAAAATGTCTGGTTTTGTTGACTTATGTGTTAGGAACTGTAAAAACTGAGTCTTACTGTGGTTTAGCGTTAGTTTATTTTCTACGAGCTATGAAGTTGTGTCATGAACTGCACTATTTGAAACTGAGCCAATGTTGCACACAACAATCTTTACTACCACACTAGTGTCATTAGCAAACAGAAATGTTTTAGAGTTATTCATAATATCAGAGGGCGTATTATTTATGTAAATATGGAACAGGAGTGGTCCCAACACTGATACCTGGGGCACCCCCTAATTGACAGTACCCCACTCAGACCCCACATCACAGCCATTCTCAACTTTGTGAATAATGACCTTTTGCTGTCTGCTGCTAAAGTAAGAGGTGAACCAATTGTGAGCTACTCCCTGCATTCCGTAATTCTTCTGGAGCAATATTTTGTGATCAACACAATCAAATGCCTTAGTTTAACCCATCCAGTACCTCACAGAGAAAAGAGAATATAGCATTTTCAGTTGTTAAATGACTTCTAAAGCTGAACTGTACATCTGATAGCAAATCGTGTGATATAAATAGATCAATTCTGCTTACATACACAGTATTTTCAATAACTTTAGCAAACACTGATGGCATAGAAATATGTCTAAAATTATCTACATTATCCCTTTCCCCCTTTTTATAGAGCAGCTTTACTAATGAGTACTTTAATATTTTAGGAAACTGACCATTCATAATGGAAAAATAACTAATATGGCTAAATACAGGTCTAACATTTGCATTACAATACTTTAATATTCTGCTAGGCACTCCATCATAACCATTAAAGTCCTTAGTCTTCAGTGATTTAATTATTGACTCAATCTCTCCCTTGTCTGTATCACAGAGGAGTATTTCAGACGTCAGTCTCAGAAACGCATTTGCCAAGAAAGTTATAGGGTTCCCTGCAGAAACTAAATTTTTATTTAATTCACCAGCAATGCTCAGAAAATGATTGTTAAATACCATACATATATATGATTTATCCGTAACAAAAATATTTTTTACTACGAACTGACTGTATCGTCGAACTTGTGCTGCTGACTAGACACTTCCTTCATAACTGACCATATGGTTTTAGTTTTATCCTGTGAATTAACTATTCTGTTTGCATACCGCATGCTCTTTGCCCTCCTAATAACATTTTTGAGTATCTTACAGTACTGTTTGTAATGGGCTACTGTAGCTTGCTTGTGACTACTTCTAACATTTTGATATAGTTCCCACTTTGTTCTACATGATATCCTTTTCCCACTAGTCAGCCACCCGGGCTGCCTACTACTGCTAGTACCCCATTTAGAACATTCTAATGGAAACCAACTCTCAAAGACCATGAGAAATGTGTTAAGGAAAGCATTATGTTTATCATCTATGTTATTGGCACTATAAACATCCTACCACTCTTGTTCCTTGAGAATGTTTAAAAAGCTCTCTATTGCTGTTGGATTAACTTTCCTACATATCTTGTAATTATATGTGATATTTGATTGACTACAAAAGCCTTTTAGTATTAAAATTTGTGCATCATTGTTTGAAAGACCATTCACTCTTTTACTAACAGAATGTCCATCTAGTAATGAAGAATGAATAAAAATATTGTCTATGGCTGTGCTACTGTTCCCCCCACCCTAGTCGGAAAAAACAGTCTGCATCAGATCATATGAATTTAGGAGATCTACAAACATCCTTTTTCTTGCACCATCATATACAAAATTCATATTGAAGTCACCACATGTAACTAATTTCTGGTACTTCCTACAAAGCGAATTAAAAACTCTCTCTAGCTTGAGCAGAAATGCTCTGAAGTCAGAATTAGAGGACCTACAAACAACAACATTTAGAAGTTTAGTTTCATTAAATTTAAGTGCTCCTGCACAACATTCAAATATCTGTTCAGTACAATGCCATGATACATCTATGGACTCTAATGGATTTTTTTTTTTTTTTTAATGTGCAAAGCCACTTCGCCACCCGGCAAGGAACTCCTTGAAAAACTGCCAGCTAATCTGTATTCTGGTAAAGGAAGTATCTGAGTTGTCAAATTATTTAAGTGGTGCTCTGATGTATCAATAATTTCAGAGTCAACATCTATAAGCAGTTCAATAACTTTATCTCTAATACCTCTTATATTTTGATGAAATATGCCAATTTCTTCTCTACTTGGAAAAATGACATCCTCTGAAGGTGAGCCACACATTACAGGGACTTCTTTTAAGCAGGTATACCTGTCAGCTGACTTCAATCTAAAAAAGATGCACCTCTGACACCAACTACTACAGGAATTTTTCCATGAGTGATCCCACCACCACCCACTACACTGTCACCTATAAGCTTTGTCAGCTTCCCCTTCCCAAACCTACTGAGGTGCAGGCCATGCCCAGTGAAACTCGATCTACTGATAGACCCAACTGGCACCACTGAAATGTGACCCATGCCATCTGCCATCAGTGCTTTCCCCAGCCCCATGTTAACGCGCCTTACAGCCACATCAAGATGAGGCTGATCATGACACTGAAACAACTGCAAGAAATGCACATTAGTGCAACCTGTTTGAGTAGCTATCTTTACCAGGTCACCACCTATATCATATTCCCCATCCCCATCAAGACTGTTTCCTGCTCCACCCACTATCACTACCTGATCCTCCTTCATAAAATTCCTACATAACTGTCCTATGCTTTCAGTCACTTGAGCCAACCCTGCACTAGGTTTCACAACACTGGTGACCTGGTACTCACTCCCCAACACTTACTGCAACTGCTGGTCCACACCTCTACTGTGTGAACTACCTCGCAGCAGAACCTTCTTCTTTCTGTTAGAATTTTCAACTGACACAGGCCTCCTAACTGCTGAGGACTGCTGCATGTTCCCTACATCTACAGCTACCAGAGGCTCCTCTCTACTCAACTCTTACAGTTGGTCAAATCTACTGCATATATGCAAAGTATAACTGTCTGAATACCTCCTCCTCCTAGCTGCCTTCCTGCCAACTGCCAGTTCCCATTCCCCACCACCCTTCAACCTCCTCAACCTATCTGGTTCCTCCTTTGCTGTAACTGCACCTGAAGGGGCACAGATCTTATGCTGCTGCTCCTCTATCAACTTATTTCTATTACAGATTCTGCATTCCCAGGAGAGGATCTCACTAGAATGCTCACTGGCTTCCCCACTGCATTCCCTCCAATGAAAATACTTTGAACAAATCCCACACCATAACACACTACTCACAAACCTATGACATAGCCCACACTTCTCACTCACAGCAAAATTTTGCAGTTAATGAAAAGAACTATACATCTGTGTCACCTAAGTTCATAAGTACATAAGCCATTGAAGTTTTAGGTACATTCATATTTTGTTAAGGTTGACACCAGCTGGACACATACAAGTATATGCAGTGCATCATTTCATCATCAGTGACTCACAAGTCGCCAAACTGGCGTCAACTAAAAAGGACTTGCAATATGGCGGCTGAACTTCCCCGCATGGGGCCTCCTGGCCAACAATGCCATACGATCATTTCATTTTTTTTTAGTGCTCTAAAAACCCATCACCTTTATCTTGAACCAATATATCCAATAATTGTAGGTAATCATTCACCTCCCACTCCATGGTAAGCCTAATATTTTCATGAATGAAGTTAAGATGCTTAATAAACTCCACTAATTTGTCATCACTGTAGGGCCAAACAATGAATTTGCCACTGATGTATCAAGATTGGTTCAAATAAAAAGTACAAAGGTGATTCAGTAAGTCCCTAGAAAATCCAAGAAATGGTTATCGAAACGATTTGCTGGTTGTGACACCTGTCACTAGAGGGGTGGTCAAGTTGCAGTCATCTCCATCATGTGGTTTCATTGTCATAGTTGATTGAAGCAACAAGCTCAGGTTTATTTTGCAACATGGAAAAATGTGAGTTTCAAGCAGTGATTAAACATTCCATTTAAGGACTTAACACTGAAACAGATCAAAGTAATGAATTTCTGCCTTGATACGTAACTGTGGACCAAAAATGGATACACTACTACACATCAGAGACTAAGAAACAATAAAAACAAGGGGATTTGAATGTGAACAGACTTTGAAGAAGGCCAAGACAGTGAAATCAGCTGGCAAAGTGATGTCCATGGTTTTTCAGGATGTATTCTGAATCATCGATGTTGAATATTATGGATTATTACAGCACCAGTTGATCAAACAAACCAAGGAAAAAAGTCATAATTTGAAAAAGAAAAAGATACTCTTCTATCATGACAATGCACTGGTGCACACCTGCACAGTTTTGATGGGCAAAATTAAAGAATTAAGTCTGAACTGTTGCAGCATCCATGACTTTATTCACTAGATTTGACTTTTTTATTTCGAGACTGGAAGAAATGACTCAGCAGATGATGGTTCACATTGAAAGGGGTCACTGCCCAAATAGATATCTATTTTCCAGATATTCTGAAGTCAAGGGTTTTTGATAGCTTAAAAAAGTTGCAACAACATTTGGAAAAGTGTATAGCATTAAAGGGAAGAATAAGAAAAAATCTCAAAAAAAATTTTTTAATTTTTTTTTTCCCCCTAAGGACTTAGCGAACCATCTTCACAAGTGAATCTTAACACATGCTTAATAATGGTGTTACGTCTTCCTCAAATGTGATGTGGAAGAGTGGACTGGGAGGGGGCAATAGAACAGAGGAAGGAGACTGTGAAGAGGAGAGTTTGAGGGCAGAATAAGTAAAGCAGTGTGATGGTGATAAAGTAAAAGAGAAAAATTTATCAGCCTGAAAATTGAAAAGTTTAAAAAATCAGTCTCTACTGAATAATATGTGGCAATTGAAGAACAGAACTACAGTTTGGTAATTTTAACAAAATCAAACAATGCAAATTCCAAGGTGGACTATCAAGTATATTATGAAAAGCGTAGATTGCTACTCATCATGACACACTGAGTTGCAAACAGGAACAGTGAAAACACTTACTGAGTGTTTTGCCAAAGCCTTCTCAGGAAACACACATTCACGTGACCAAGCATACCTCATACACACCTGACCACTATCTCCGGCCACTCTGGCTATAAAGCAACTATAACTTTGAACTAAATCAGCAGTCCACACTGGAGGGGGAAAGGGGGGGGGAGGTATAGCAGAGAGAAAAGCATAGTCTGGTAGACACACATAGACTAGAAGGTAGCAGGACAAGGCTGCTAGGGTCAGTGTCAGGAGTCAAGTGGAGGATGGAGGAAAGAGGGACAGTGGGGAGCCGGAAAGGGGAAAAGACTGGTGGGTGCATTAGCAGAGAGCACCACACAATGAGAATGAGTGGACATGAATTGGATGATGATAGCAGAGGAGGTGTGGGAACTGTTGGGTGGAGGGTGGGGGGACAGTAGGTTACAGTAGGTTGCGACACAGATAACTTTGGGAGCACAGAATGTATTGTAAAAATAACTACCATTGGCATAGTTCAGAAAACCTATGATTGAGGGGAGGATCCTGATTGCCTGGGTTGTGGAACAGCCATTGAAATCAAGCATGTTACTTTCAGCTGCTTTTTGTGCCAAGGGTGGTACATTTTACTGTTACCCACAGTCTGACACTGACTATTCATCCTGATGGACAGCTGGTTGGTAGTCATACCAATATAAAAAGCAGTGCAATGATTGCAGCAGAGCTGGTGTAGAACATGGCAGCTTTCATAGGTGGCTCAACCTCTGATGGTGTAGGATAAGCCTGTTCCATGGCTGGATTAGGCAGTGCTGGGTGGGTTGATTGGGGTGGTCCCACAGGTATATTATCTCTGTGGCAAGGTATTGGGATTGGGAATGGTGTAAGGATGGTCTAGGCCGTTGCACAGGATCTTCCATAGGATGTCACTCATTTCAAAGCATGATGAAAGATAATTAAAGCCCTTACAAAGGATGTGGTTCAGTTGTTCCAGTCCAAGATGGTATTTGGTGATAAAGGGTGTGTGTGGGGATATGGCATGAGAAATCAGTCTGAGGATAAGGTGTGGGGGTAATACCTCTCGGTGAAGCCTTTGTGAGACATTCAGCAGAAAGGGTAAGGGATTTCTTGTCACTGCAGATACACTGTCCCTCAGTGGCCATGCTGTCTGGGATGGATTTTTTGTTGTGGAAGGGATGACAGCTGTTGAAACATATGCATTGTTGGTGGTTTAATATGGACAGAGGTGTGTATGGAGCCATTGGAGAGGAGGAGATCATCATCCAGGAAAGTGGCACACAAGTTTGAGGAGGAAAAGGTGAATGAGGAATGAGGAAAGGGCATCTTGGCCATGAGTCCTGAGCATGAAGATATGATAAACTGGAACCAGACCAGGGGTTTGGGGTTTTGGGGGAGCTAGAGAGTTTTTCTCTAGATGACTCATAAACAGGTTGCCATAGGAGGCTGCCAAGTGGGTGCCCATGGCTGTGCCACGGATTTGTTTGTGTGCCTTCACCTCAAAGGGGAAGATGTTGTGTGTTAGGATTAAGTTAGTAAACTTTATGACGAGTGAAGTTATGGATCTGGTGCCTAAAAGACCTTGGGAGAGTAGTGTTCAATAGCAACAAAGCTGGTGTTTACAGAAGTGGCATCAACAGTTATCAGTAGGGACTCAGGAAATAAATGAGTGGGATGGTGAAAAGACGGTGGAGAAAATTGTTGGTATCTTTGATGTGGCAGGCTAGATTTTTGGCATCTGGTGGCACTGGTCAATTAGGGGCACATTCTTTCAGTGGGTGGACAATGAACAGCTACAATGGGGTATTCAGGATTGTAGGGTTTGTGTATTTTGGGGAGCATGTTGAAGTTGGGTATGCAGGGTGTCATAGGGGTGAGGAGAGAAATTTATTCAGGGGGGAGGTTCTGGGAAGGGCTTAAAGCTTTAAGCAGTGACTGGAAGTTACGGTGGACTTCTGGGATGGGATCACTCTGGCAGAGTTTTAACTGAATAGAACCAATGCAGTACTGTGAGATAATGTAAGAATTGGGAGATTTGCTATGAAAAATGAAACAGACAATTGTGTTGTGTTCTGTCAGTTGTATTTATTGTATTCTGCAATATCTGAAACTCAGTCTGTCACATTATATCATGCATTCTTTGTGCAGAAATGATGCAGGTCATTAAATGCTCTGACTGCCCAATGATACATTTAATTTACAGTGCATGCAAGGTGTAGTTTAGGCCATATTTGGTTCTTTGATGTTTTGGGAGTGCTTTTTGGTCCATGACTTTGGACCTCTCATTCAGGTTACCACGAACATGAAACAGACTAATTATTTAAATGTTGTCTGTGAGCAAGTCTTGCACTTTGTCACATCTGTGTGATGAGTACGATATGGACATTTCTGTGTTCCAAGATGACAGCAGCTATGTTAGCAGTACTGCATGCATGCATGCATTCTTATTTAATAAACATCCTTGCACTCTATTTCACCTTGACTGGTCCACTAAATCACCCAATCTTAACCTCCTATAAAACCTAGGGGACTGTCTGGAAAAGTGATTGTAAAATACCAATCAGTATCCGCACAATTTGGTAGCTGTATGGGACCTAACCATAAATGAGTGATTTCAACTGAACATGGTATACCTGAAGGCTTTTACTTGCCTAATTGAGATGATTATCAATGCTAGAAATGGTATCAGAGTGATGTGTGCTTGGGGTAACTAATTTTTTGTCTCAGATGCTTACTTTTCAGCTGCAGTTCATCAACCACTAATATTTCAAAGTGATGTATTTAAACCAGTACATAGTGCCTTATTTAATTATTTTTATTGACGACTGAAACTATCTTTTCTGATGTTTACAGTTATGAGATTACCATATGCGATATTCTGTTACTTCAAGAATACAGTATTTATCTTTTATTAATTACTCTCAACTAATAACAAATTTTCACAGTTTTCATTGTGATTTACAGCTCCAGCTTGTATTGCATCTTTCTCACAAGTTCTCAAAGTGCCACTGAAATCAAGTACAAGTCTTAGTTGCTTAGCTGTTGGCAACCCTACACCAAATATTCAGTGGCTTTATAAGAAGCGTGTACTTGAATCTGACTCAAGAACAAGAATACTGCAGGATTCACTTCACATTATAAGTATGTGCTATAGAATATTTGCTCTACTCTAAATATGTTTCTAAACAAGCTTCTATTTCATGAATTAATTATATACATGCGTGCTTTTTACTGCTTCAAGTTCCACAATTCACATAATTGTTGAAATGTTCTTAAATATTGTCTTCTAGTCATAAGTATAGTTTAAAATATGAAAGAATATATTAGGTCGACAACTTTGATTCTGCCATTTTATCTCAAAGTTTGAGGCTTTATTGTAAAAAACTTGCAACAAATTCGTAATTCAAAGTATTGGCCACCACTTGTCACACCTTTCTCATATCTTTCAGGTAGCATAAAAATTCAACAGCAGAAGAACTGGGCATCTTTTGAGCAGATTCATGAATTGCTCCAATTTTGCACTTATTCATGTGACCAGAGATGCTGGTTAGCCAGGCTGTGTGCTATTTATCCAAAGATATGATAGTCAGAGGAAGCAATGTTTGGTGAATACAGTGGGTGGGGTAGGACTTCCCATTTCAACATTTCCAAGTATGTTTTAATGCAGTTTGTGACATGCAGCCAATCATTATCATGCTTAAAATCACATTCTCATGTCTATCACTGTATTGTGGCCACTTGTCTTTCAGTGCTTGGCCCAAACATGTTGTTTCGATGATCTACTGTGACTGTTTCCACCAGTTTCAGTAGCTTCAAAAAGCTTCTCTCTTCCACTACACCTCCATGCTGATCCTTGATGTCAAAATCATCATTCTTGAAGTGTTTAAACCATTCTCTGCATATTCTTTCACTAATAGGTGCCTCACCACAGGTCTTATCCCATTTTTTAAGAGCCTCACAGCTAAAGATTTCTTGATTTTAAAGCAGAAAATTAAAACTTTCCACAAATGCAGAGAATTAGCCTCATAAGTTTATGAATAACTTTATGATGCACTCACAAATCGACTAATATTTTGATGGCATTCTTATGGTGTGACACTTATGACCTACCGCCAGCACCACCACTTGCCTCTACTGCTATCTATTGCAAAATGGCAGAAGAAAGTGGTAGACCTAATAATTGGTACAGGCTATGGCAAAGCTAAGCAGTAACTTAAAGAGTGGAACAGTTTGTCCAATAATGAAAACAATGGGTGTGAGTCTGTATCCAAATATATATCCCACATAACACCACTGTATAGTTGGCAGATGATGATTTAGCCACTTCATGTTATTTTCCAGAGGCATGGTGATTTAGCTAAATGGCAACAAACATTAGAAAACAATCCCTGAGATGATAAGCAGCAAAAAAAGTCATATGAACAAATGACCAGAATTGCATTCCTAGGGAATGAGATTAGAATACGTACAGACACAGTCCTCTATCCCTCATTCCACATATACTGGATGATTTTCCTAAATGGAGGCACACTTCAGGAACCAAACCCTCAGAGGATAAGGAGGAAGAAAGGTCATATATACTTACATGCTTTCCAAAAGAGGTACACCCACTTTAAATGTGGAGAGAAAAGATCTTCGATAGTAAGCCACATCAGTACCTGGCAGATGGCCCACCAGCTTGGAGTAAGCCAGGTGACCATGTGGACCATGGAACAACAAGTGCTACTGTCCATATCAGTTACAACATGTGCAGACCTCATTTATCAATGGACTTGCCACTGCAGAAATGTTTTGTTACTGGTTCATCGCATAGGACACTATGCTCCTGGGATTTCTGTCAAATATGCTATTCACAGATTAGGCTACCTTTATGATATCTCAATCTTCACAACACCCACCTGTGGGCTACAGGAAACATGTAGCAACCAATCAGCACTGGTTCAGCCTCAATGTGTGGACAAAGATGATTGGTGATCATCCCATGGGACCAGTCATCCTAGTGCAGTGCCTTACAGGTGAGGCATAACTGTGGTTTCTGTAGGTGACCCTGCCTCCCCTGCTGGAAGATGTACCTTTGATATAAAGGGTAATGTGGCTACTACTCTAGCTCACTGCCCTCTTGGACAATGAACTAAAACACTAGTACAGGCAGAACATTCCCACTTGCCAAAACTGTTGTCACACGTGCTTTCAATCACTGAAACTTGCACCATAAAAGATCTCTTTATCTTCACCTTCAAGTAGGTGTACCTCTGTTGGAATATATTTATTGCCATATATCTATAATTATGGCCTTCTTTGTTCCTTATACTCTCAGGAGTTATTTCCTGCAGTTTGTTCTAATTCAGCAAAATCACTCTGTATGTATGGAATGAGGGATACATGACTGTGTGCAGTTCTGTATGTATTCTAATCTCATTCAATTTGGTCTTAAAAGATGCACTAGAAGAGAGAGAGAGAGAGAGAGCGGGAGAGGTGGGGGGGGGGGGTTGAACTAAAGGAATCATAAGATTTCTACGTAGTGCTCCAATTAACAACTGAAGGAGGATTTTCTCTCTTCTGTTATGATAATTGCATCTGTTATTTTAGATAATAAACCATTCATTGCCTTTGTAAGAATACAATGTAAGTATTCCTAATTAACGCACTGTTACCCAGCCATAATTTATTACCATGCAAAATAGTATCACCAAAGAACAATCTTGTACTGGAGCTTATTTTATACCTGTAACTGATTATTTTTATTAAGAGTAATATTGGCATTTACCCACTTTCTTTGGGTGTCCCTGCAATTACCTTCATTTCTGATGAACAATGCCTATTGAGAACTGCTTTCTGCCTCTTTTGTTTGTATAAAACTGTGGATCAATCACATGCATTGAAAGACGATGTTCACATCACATATCATGGTACCAGATAATGCTGTGGTACAGTGTTGAACTTCATTTCTACATGAATAGAGAATCTATCAGTTTAGTATCTGTCCAAAATTTGTATGATTTTACAAGGTGTGATTGGAAAGTTTTAAGAATGGTTCCTCTACTGCATACTGTTTTGGACTGAGTGAGGACTGAGTCATTGCCTTGTCCTTGAACTGACAGGAAACTATGTTTCCTTTATTCAGTTCATTGTGGCAGCTGGTTAAGTGCAGGTCTGTTAGGGCTTGTTGCCGGATTCTGTCTGTGTGAAGATGGACGTAAAAACGGAGCAACGATTTTGTGTGAAATTTTGTTTTAAAACTGGGAAATCAGCTTCTGAGACTTACAAACCATTAAAAGCAGCTTTTGGAGATAATTGTATGAGCCAGTCAAATGTTTTTATCTGGTTGAACAGATTTAAAAATGGCCGCAAACCATTTTAAGATGAACCATGGTCCGGCACGTCCTTCCACCTCAAAAACAAATGAAAATGTTGTAAAAGTCCGTGACTTAGTGTGCTCTGATCATAGACTTACAATTAGGGAAATGGCTGATGAACTTAATTTAAGTTTCTATGCAGTTCAGTCAATTTTAACTGAAGATCGAGTGTCCGCAAAATTCATTCCAAAGGTGTTGTTACGTGACCAGAGACAATACCGACTTGAAGTGTGCCAAGATCTGATTAAGCGGACTAAAAATGGCCCAGATTTCTTAAACAGGGTAATTAAAGGTGACAAATCATGGGTATATGGACATGATCCTGAAACCAAAGAGCAGTCTTCGCAGTGGAAGACTCCAGGTTCACCATGACCAAAAAAGCATGCAAAAGTCGGTCGAAGGTGAAGACAGTGTTGGTGATTTTTTTTGTTTCTACCGGCATTGTGCATCATGTATTTACCCCTGGAGGACAGACAATTAACCAGTAATACTACAAATGTGTCCTTGAGCATTTGTGCGAAAAGGTGCGGAAGAAAAGGCCTGCATTGTGGAAAGACAGGAGTTGGGTGCTACACCATGACAATGCTTCGGCTCATCATGCCTTCTCTATCATTGAATTTTTGACCAAGTTCAAAATTCCTGTGCTTCCACAACTGCCATATTCCCCTGATTTGGCCCCTGTGGACTTCTACCTGTTTCCTAAACTGAAATTTTCACTGAAAGGGAAGCAATTTGACTCGATTAAAGACATGCAGGCAAATACGGAGAGCGTCCTTAACACACTTCAGGAAAAAAATTTCCAGGAATGTTTTCAAAAGTAGAAACACCATTGGAGTTGGTATGTTCGGTCAGAAGGGGACTATTTTGAAGAAGATGCATCACAGTAGCATGTAGGTACCACCATTGTACAATTACAAGCCCATTTTTAAAACTTTCCAATCACACCTATATCTGGAGATAGCAAGTGTATTTCACACAGCAGGCAATTCCTACATCAGTCTTGAGCTTTCAGCTGAAGCTTTTCATTATATTCAAATTTACAATATACGCCAGTATCATGCATCATAGAATAATTCGGGGATACTGGAATACAGTTTTGCATATTTACATCTTTCCTTTAAATCTTCTTATTAATAGGAGTAATCTATATTTTTTTACATTAGATTAAAACATATTTTTTTGATTATATTAGATTCAGTTTTGTTCTGTAGACCCAAAAATAATGTGATTCTCATGGGTGTGGAACTCGACAGAAAGTATAATGTAGAAAAATATAGCAACATTGTGAAAAGGAAAGTTGCTACTCACCATATAGAAAAGATGCTGAGTTGCAAATACGCACAACAAAGAGACTGTCACAAATATAGCTTTCGGCTGGTAAGGCCTTCATCAAAATGAGATGACAAACCTATACATACACCCTCACACAAACGCAACTTACACACACACTGATAAAAAATATAGAACATTTGAAAATAATATTCACTTACCTGATTACATGTCTCCTCTTATATGAGACTGTTCTATTTGCGCAAGGTTTTTATCTACTTTTGTGAAGAAATGGATTATGTGCTTGTCATACTTAGTGTTAAAATTTCATCAGGTCCTGAAACCTTGATATTCGTAAGTTTTGATTGCTTTTAAACAGCGTGAGTGCTCATTTCATTCCTAAATTTGGGAGTTTTTGATACACTAAGTAACTGACCCTAGTAACAGAGTTTTCAAGACTGATTCAGGAATTTGTATGAAAAACTTTGCAACACAAATGAGATGACAACATAAAACTCGCAGAACCACTGTAGATATACAATTTTTCACCTTTAAATGTCATACATATAACACATGCTCCTGTTCCTCAGTTTCGGTAATGACCTGAGTCCTAATGGTTGCAATTTGCAGTTTGCACATGACACAATCTTGTTCTCCTTGATAATGGTGGTGTTTAAGCAGTAAAAGTAACTGTTGTCCTATTTGATGAGGTCAAGACTTTGTTTCTCATAAATAAAAATGAAAGTAAATAACAGCAAAGCAGGCAACATATTCTTGGTTGTCCAGGTAAGTTGACAAGTGCATTTTTGTGCAAAAATGGACACGTACTTTGAGTGGACATCCAAAAATATGCTATATCAAAAAATACCAAGGAAAGCTTGAACCCAGAAGAATAAACTGCAAAGGAATGCAGCCTAAGAACACAGGATCTCAGGGTGATATTCAAGTCATTAATATTACAGGTTTTTAATATTAACAGTACACTGACTTGGCTAGAATGTGCCAAAAATTTATGTAAGAATCTCTTTAAAGGATACTTTACATTCAGCTTTTCTTTTTAAGACTATCTGTAGTTACCCATAGCTGTCAATGAGCTCAAGAATTGCATTTAACTTCATTACTGTTAGAGTAACACTAACATGTCACATCATAGCTTCTGAACATGTTGTTTGAAGTACCTAAATAATGTATGTGCTTAAATGTCTTGAAGTTACGTCATAACAAGTAGTTTTGGTATTTTCAGAGTTTATGATTTGCAGCTTTTATCCAAGATACATAACTGGAAACACTTCATTATTCTGCAACATGCTATAAAATAAAGAATGGTCTTTTTGCATATGCACAATAATAATGTCTTCACTCTTACGAAATTACTTAATTTGCTTATTGTTATATAAATGAAGAAGACAATAATTCCACGTCTCTGTTGTAGAAATGGAAAAACTCAATGAGGGGAACTATACCTGCATTGCAAAAAATCTCTTTGGCGAGGACCACATTACTTACAAAATTATTGTGCTCTTGACACCTGACCCACCGTTGCTTGAATCTACAGGCTCAGATCATAACAACATTGAACTCCAGTGGAGGTCTATCAAAGATGGAGGAACACCAATATTAGGTATGTGAAAGCACTGAATCTGTACACTGTTGAGCCAATACATTATGACCATCTGCTTACTAGTGTACTGATCAACTTTGGAGTCAATATAAAAGTTATTCTACACGGCATGGATTCAACAAGTCCTTGGTAGATTTTGACAGTTATATGACTTATATCTACGTACAGGTCACAAATTACAGGCCAGTGATTCGTGAGTGTGGTGCTGATGTCCAGGAGTGTCCATGGTCAAGGCATCAATGTGAGTCAAGTATAATGATCCTCAAAAACTACTGTAGCAGGATTTTGTTCAAATGACATGCACAGTTATCCTGCTGAAAGATGCCATCAGTCATGGAAGACATCAAACATTAAGGGATGCAAGTGGTCCACAATAATATTCACATACTCCACAACCATCATGGTGCTTTGATTACTACCACAGATTTTGTGGAAGCACAGGCAAATGTCTCCCTTAGCATAATACTGGCCCCACTGACCTACGTGTCATGGGACCTGCATCTTTTGTACATTCATTCACCTAGATGATGGCATGTCTAGACATGACCATCAACCTAGTGTAACAAGAAATTTGATTTATCAGACCAGGTGACATGTTTCTTTTTATCCACAGTCCAATCTCAATGATCCTATGTCCACTGAAATGACAATTTACAGTATTGTTGGTTAACTTGGGAACATGTATAGAGGTTGTCTGCTGCAATGACCTATGCTTAACAATGTGTGCTGAACACTGTGTTCTAAAACACTTGTGTCTGTACCAGTAAAGTAGCATGGCATCAGTTCTGTCAGAGATTGTCACCTATCATGCTTTAAAAAGCAGGCAAACTTCTGACTCCCACACTCTGTGATGAGACATGGGTGCCCAATGCCTTGTCTCCTACTTGTGATTTTACTGTCCTTCAGCCACTTTCCATAGATGCTCACAACAGTAGCATGCAAACAATGACCAGGTTTGCTCTTTTTGAGATGCCATTCCCAAGTTCCAGGCCAAACATTCAGTCACTTATGTCAGTGGATTTCCCCATTTGCAGCCTGCATCTTCACTAGAATGACTGCCCATGTACTTCTGCTCTATGTATATACTTTCCTAACCATGCCACGTGCCTGTAACACTGCCAGGCAGCATCAGTCTTGCAATGGACAGTGGTCATAATAATTTTGGCTTATCAATGTATGAGAAATAAATTATTAAAGGATATTTACATCTTTGTGTGTATCCATTATATTTGGCTACACTGAATCAGTCATGTTATAGTACTTTAGTTTTATAACGGACAAAAGTGATAGATTCTGTAACCACAAAAATTATCTTTCATTTTACTGAAGCAATGAGGAAGCATATTTTATCACATAAAAATTGCATCTTATCCTGCCCATATATTATGTATGTATAAAATTTCTTCATGATGAAATTCATTCCATAGTATACACTAGTGTTGGTATTGAATAAATAAACACTACATCCTTTGTCTTAGAGGAACATTTATTCTGTTGGTATGCCAATAAATGACAGTCATTTAACCAAATAATATTAAAAAAGTATTATAATTTTCAAATAATTTGAAACAACACACATTTAGATGCTTGATCAAGATAATGGCTGTGGGATATTTTGAGATTAAAGCAAAACCAGCTATGAGATACACTTAATTACCCTGTTAGATTATCTTATCGAATGAAACAAACTAACAATAATATTGCAAAGATTCTCAACTTGCTTTAAATGTTCAGAAATATACAACTGTGCACTTTACAAAATGAAAAACAAAATGTAGTACAAAGAAACTCATCTATCCTGACGAGTTGGGACCAGATGCAATCTGAATTAATAAAAATATTCTATTAAATGCAAAAACTTTAATACATACTACAATGTAGAAACCTTTTATTTTGGCACCAACGAGAAACACTTTTTTTGGCACTTGAACTCTACAGTTAGTAGAGTCTACTCACATTTATTTATTGAGGATGTAAGTTTCTTTTGTTTTAGACTTGGTAGCATTTGAGAGCAGCATGCTCATGTAGACTTTCAATTCAGCTGGAGTTGTTTGTGGCTGATGTTCTACATAAACCATTAATTTTTCCAGCTGTGCTGTTGACTCTGCATGCAGCATTCTTTCTTGTCCTGAAACTCATTGACATTGTCTACTTCACCTTTACTATTGGTCTCTGTAGTACAACAAGTGTAAATTTTGTCATAGGTCTCATGCCATAACCAGAATCACTGTCATTTTGCAACCAAGTATCCACATCACTATCATCTGCATCTGAATGAGCATGAATGTTTGCTAACATTTCAAGGAATTCAGAGGTGTTGACAACTTCACAGACTTCAACAGTGGAATCACAGCTAGCAGGCCATGCTGTTTTCCATGACTTCAGAATTGATAGTTACCAGAAGCTGGCATATGCCATGATGAACTTTTCACCTTTCTAACCAACCTTCGCTGTCTGTGAAGTTAGAGTCATCATCCAGCTAAGGATCAACATCAGGTATCTTGCTGTTGAAGTTTAGCACTTTTTCGTGCAGAACTGGGCAGGGTATGGAACTCCATGCTCTCTTTTTTTCAATGAATCAAGTGAATAATGGTTCATCCAGTGTTTCATTTCTTGCTTCTTTCTTTATTGTACCATCGTTCTGCAAACTGTCGTCATTTTCAAACAGAAGTCTTCAATTTTTGCTTGGTTCTTCTTCCAGTCTGACACAGTTGATGTCCCTGCACCGTACTCTGCAGCTATGTTTTTCAGAAGTTGTTCTTTACCTTTTCTGTTTAGTGCTTCCAATTTTTGTTCATCAAAACAACTACTTTCTTTCACTTTGAAATCATTTCACTCAAGTGGACACAAACATGAAAAAATGAATAATATTGATACAGCTTCTTAACTCTGTAAGGAACAGATCCACACTGGCCACAGTAAAGGCAGATGGAGTGTGGGACTGATGATCTCTATGCAGTTTGCAGTGCCGATCTCTATGCAGTGTGCAGTTCCAACATAGCATCTGTACATAATTATACCATATACCGAACATACCAACTGTTTACTGCACATTAATATGTTAAAAAAAATTCTGAATACACTGGAAGTTTGGATTAATGAGGTTCTTGTGTGTCCTGTGATTACAATATTGATGAGCCATAACTGAGATTGGGAAACTCATAGAAATAACTCTGTGCAACAACCTGCAGGGATAAGAAATTGAGCAGTCACATAGATGCAGTCATAGGTAAAGTAGGTGGCAGACTTTGATTCATTGGTAGAATACTAGGGAAATGTAGTCATTGATCAGTCAACAAAAGAGACTGATTTGCACTGATACAACCTATCCTAGAATATTGTTGAAGTGTGTGCGACCCAACAGGTGATTTAAAGATATATACAGAAATGCAGCACAGATTTATTTGGCCCATAGGTAAGTGTCCTGGAGATGCAGAAGAAACTGAATTGGTATACACTTGAAAAGAGACACAAACTATTCTGAGAAAGCCTATTTACAAAGTTTAAAGCAATGGCTTTAAATGATAACTCTTAAGAACATAATACAACCTGCTAAGGTTCACTCCCACAGGGATTGTGAGGGCAAGATTAGATTAGTTAGAACATACACAAAACCATTTAAACAGTCCTCTTTCCTCCACCCCATATGTGAACAGACCAGGAGGAAGCCTTAATAACTGGAACAAAGGGGAATACCCTCTGTCATTCATTTTTCGGTAGTTTGCAAAATATGAATATAGATGTTGCTTTTTAGAAATGAGAAAAATCAGGAATGCTTTCTTGTCATGGCAACAGAAGCATCTTAAGCACATTGTGATGCTGATGGCCATCTTTGCACTTCTTCTTGTACCAACAAAGGACCTATTTATGTTTTAAGTTTCCACTCCTTTTAAATTAAGCATTTTCTATGTTACAACATTAGATGTTGCAGAATACATCTGTTCTAAAGAAAAAAATCTCACTAACTAAATAGGAAACTTAAGTGTTTGTTTGAGTTCTGACGGTACTAAGATTTGTAAATAAGCATTTCTCTTGGCAAACGACCCAACCTGAACTAGAATCAATTGTCAACTAGTTTGCAAATGGTATGACTGCCTTAAATTATGTGTTCTACAAGATTAATGCTACTGAAAACAATTCACACTATGACATACCTCCTTTGCTACTGTTAAATAATTTCATTATTATAGTTTATGTCAACATTATGAAAAAACTATTATTGTATAGTAGGCAGTGTGTATTCAAGTGCAAGGAAGGTAACATCACACAATAGTAAAAAGTTGACTTAGTTTTTTAAGATGGCATCAAAGTACACGGGAACTGATGACATCCATGGCATGAAATGATACAGCATGGAGATAATACTTACTCTGTGGTTTATTCACCATTCCACATAATATTTCATGTTTATTTTCACAGTGTGACAGTAAATATCAAAAGATGAAGCTTATAACTCACCACATGTTGCAAAGAGCTTCTCTAGGTGTTAACTCAAGCCATGTCAGAAACAGTCTATATGAGTCTGACCTGACCTGAAAACAGTCTTAACTCTGCTGACTCAATTGCCACTGAATGAATGTTAAATGAGACTTCTAAATGTTCCTTAAAACTTCCAGAACAATCCAAATCAAAACAATATTAAGATAACTTCAGTTTTTTAAGGTTGTATATCAGATTTAGTATACTGAATGTATCTTGAAGAACTGTAATTATGTAACAGTATTATGAAAGTTGCTACTCACCATGTAGTGGAGATGCTGAGTCACAGAAAGGCACAACAAAAAGACCGTCGAAAAGTTAGCTTTTAGCCAACAATGCCTTTGTCAATAATAGACAACACACACGCACGCACACACACACACACACACACACACACACACACACACACACACACACACTCACACTCACACAAATGTAACTAATGTGCACATGACCACAATCTCTGGCAGCTGCAGCAGATTAAGGGAGAGGCAACTGGGTGGCAGTAAGGTGGGGGCTGTGGCAGAGAGGGGGAGGGATAGCAGGGTAGGATTGGGGGATGGTAAAGTGCTACTGGTAGCATGCAGGGACGAGGTAAAGAGTAGGGCAGCTAGGTGCAATCGGAAGGTTAGGTGGGGGGGGGGGGGGGGGGGAGCGGGGAGGAGGGTAGTGGAAAAGGAGAGAAATAAAAAGTCTGGGTGCATTGGTGGAACAAAGGGCTGTAGAGTGCTGGAATGGGAACAGATGTAATTATGTGAAGATTTTTAATAATAATAGCTGATAACAGAGGTTACAAAATTTGCAAATACACTGATGAAAAATAAATGCAACACCAAAAAATGGTAAATGTAGAATATTGAAATTCTGGACATACATTTGTCTGGGTAATATATTTAAGTAATTAACATTGCAAGATCGCATATTAATTTAACCGCAAGATAAACCATTACAAATGTGAAATGTGGGTACATTAATAATCAATGTAACAGCAATAATGTTGACTGCAAGCATGCAAACACAAATGCATTAAGTTGTACAGGTGCCAGATGTCAAGTTTGTGGGATGGAGTCCCACGCCTGTTGCACTTTTTCATCCAATACAGTGATGGTTAGTGCTGATCGTGGATGATGCTGGAGTTCTTGTCTGATGATGTCCAATATGTGCTCAATTGGAGATGTATCTGGTGATTGAGCAGACCAATGCAACAAGTTCAACATTCTGTAGAGCATATTGGATTACAACAGTGGTATGTGGGTGAATGTTATCCTATTGGAAAACACCCCCTGGATGCTGTTTATGAATGGCTGCACAAAAGGTTGCTGTAGTATAGAGAGAAATTGCAGCATTAGAAAATTGCTGTGAAATGCAGGGAAGATCTGCAGCTAATAGGCACTTGGTGCAGGGACTGGCAACTGCCCTTAACATAGGGGTCATTCCATCTCAAATCAACTAACAGTCTGAACCTTGATATCTCAGATTTGGATGAATTTTTTTTCAGGTAATGTACCCACTAACACTAGTTTAAATTTGAAATTTCAGATTTTTCTGACGTTTGGTTTTTGAGTTTTAAAGATTTAAAAATAAAAAAAACCTCCGTTTTTGATCAATCGATGATTGTTTTAAAATACTGTAGTTCAAAAACTATATAACCTAGAGAGCTCGAACTTGCACCATTGTTTTCCTCTATAAATTCCCTTCAATTTGACATGTAACATGACTATGCTACCTAAATCTGAAAATTTTAAACTCTTCCAAAAAAATATTTTTTGAAATTTCCAAAATATGTACCCTTGGATTTCTTTATAAAAATTATATGTGTTGTCCAGTCTAACTGACTACATGCATGTAAAATTTCAAGATGGGATCTCAATGGATCCTTGTGTAAAATAATATTTTACTACTGCAATACACACTAGTGAGGTGAAAAGCAGACTATTTCTAGGCTATGAATACTAAGGTAGGCCTATGTAATTCTAACAAACTTAAATTATTATGTTAGTCTTTTTATGCAACATTACCCTCTTATTGTTTGTTAATTCATTAAATGATATGTTAATGCGAGAATAAAATATATAAAAGAATAATAACTTAAGAATCTTACGATTTTGTATGACATTCACCTTTTATTATAAAAAAACGTGAGATTTTCATAAAGGGTCAAGGCTCTAGTTTTGGCCACTACCTCACTTACGGCCACCTTGATGTAACAGGGAAGCTACACTGCATCCTTTCATCATATATTATAAATGGGAGGGAAATCTAAAACGTCTGATGTATTTCTTCACATCAGATTGCCTGAAACATAATGCAGTTGCTTTCTATGTATTCCAGAAAAAACTGCTAAAATCATAAAGCAAAACTTGCCTTTCGCTCTTAAAAATATTATTTACTTTTCTGATGGCAGCACTGCACAATATAAAAATAAGAAAAACTTCCTTAATTTGTGTTTGCATAAAACTGATTTTGAAGTTGAGGCAGAGTGGGAGTTCTTTGCAACATCCCATGGCAAGAGCACATGCAGTGGCCTTAGCGGAACTGTTAAGTGGCTAGCTGCTAAAGCTAGCTTACAAAGGCCATATAACCAACAAATCTTAACACCCAAATCACTTTATGTATTTGCCATGGAAAGCATAAAAAACATTGACTTTAATTATTGCACAACAGAGGACTTTCGTTTTCATTTCATTTCATTTTATTATATTCCTGTAAATCATTTACATGATGTAGGAATTCTCACAACAAAGTTATCATACTAGTACAAGTACTACAGACATAATAATGGAATATCATTTTCAAGGCATTTTTTAAAAGTACAAATTGAGACATATAAATTAAAATTTGTGGCAATAAATTTACACACAATCAAAGTACTCATCTACGTCATAGAAAGTTTTGCTTAAAAGGCAATTTTTAAGCTCAGTCTTAAATTTCACTTCATCTATTATTTCCTTCATGTACACTGGCAGAGCACTGTAAAGTTTTATTCCAAAATAACTTACATGCTTTTGGGTTTGTGTTGTCCTTACCCTTTCTACATACAAATTCTTACGAGTTCTAGTATTTTAATTATGGCAGTCCTAATTTGTACGTAGATTTTTCATATGTGCTCTTGTACACAGAATGCTTTTAAAAATATACAGTGATGGTATTGTGAGTATTTGCAGTTCTTTGAAAAGGGATTCGTATAGATCTTTTCTGAAATTTGAAGATATCTGTTAAGCTTGATTTAGTTTTACCCCAGAACACTATGCCATAAGACACGATGGACTGAAAGTAAGCAAAATACACTAGTCTAGTATAGTCTGTGCTGCATACTCTAGATAATTCCTCAATGCAAAACATGCCAAATTGAGCCTGTGGGATAAGTACTTGAGATGGTCTTTCCAGCTTAAGTTTTGATCAATGTGCATGCCCAAAAACTTTGTGGATTGTACACTCTCTATCTTCTTATCCATTAGTTTTAACTGGAGGTCCATATCTTGAGTTGCTTTGCCATACTGTATATATTTTGTTTTACTTAGATTAAGTGTTAACTCATTAGCATTAAACCAATGTTGAATATATTTCAGGGCTATATCAGTTGTGGTGGTTAATGACTTTTTATCATCATTTATAATTATGCTAGTGTCATCTGCAAACAACATTATTTTGGTAGAAATATTAGGATTTTTTATGTCATTTATATAAAGCAAGAATAATAAGGGACCAAGAACACTGCCCTGTGGGACACCTATTTCCAATTTCTTTGCATCTGAGACCCACTTGATTTTCTGATTTTTATGTTCTGCGATGATTTCTACCACCTGAGCTCTATCTTGAAGGTAAGATTCAAACTACTGCTTCACAACTCCCCTTACACCTATTGCCGCCATCTTGTTTAACAGAATTTTGTGATTTACTGTATCAAAAGCTTTAGATAAATCTAAGTTAATTCCCACTACACATTTTTTAGTGTCGAGACTCCTGACAATCTCTTTGGTATAGGCATGGATAGCTGATTCTGTGCTGTGGCCTGAGCGAAAGCCATGTTGATTGCAGTTTAGAAGTTTGTGAGCATCTAAGTAATTTATGAGTCGGGTTTTAATTAATTTCTCTAGAATTTTTGAAAATGATTGGAGAAGGGATATTGGTCTATAATTTTCTACCTTGTATGCGTCTCCTTTTTTAAACAGAGGTCTAACCTTAGAGATTTTCAACCTCTCAGGAAACACACTATGAACTGAGCAAAGGATACTTACTTCCTCGGTTTAGTGACTCAAAAGCGATTGTGGGAACACAAAAGTTTCACTCATATAAACCCTGCACAGAGAGTCAAATTACTGTCAAGCCTTATTATTTTAGTCTGGATGAGTCTTTTGAATATGTGACAACACTGAACCAAATAACACTGTTACATATGGAAAATATTACTGCTGGTTTTGTGACAGTAGCATATGCCAACTCTTGGTAGCTAGGATGCATTGAAGAAAAATACAATGACATGTACTGAATAATTTTTTTACATCCAAAGGGTCCAGCCCAGTCTTTTTACTATCCACAGCCAAGAGATGTACTAGATGTACCAGGAAATACTCTTTTACAAACAGCGAATCCAACAACAGCTACGGGAAGAACCTACACTTTTAAGTGCTAAAGAAATGAAGTTGTCTTCTCTTGCTTTGGAAAAATATCTTAAAAGATCATAAAAGAAGCACATTTAAATTATGTTACACCTACCCTCACTAAACACTAAGTTGTATAAATATCATGTGTATTAACTTCGTAAATACCAATTGGTATTAGAAATACAGTTCTATCCATGCAGATATCAACAAGTTAATCTTTTTCCCAAGTGAAATTACTTATATGCCATTTACAATAAGGATGAAGGTGAGTGGCTTTATTCAAAATTTTAACTTGTAGCATGTATATTACCAATTAAAATGTGTTCACTACCTTATGATGCATAGTTAAAAGAAAACATGAACATTAAATTAAAACAGCACTGTATCATTTAATGAATTAATGAACAATAAGAAGGTAATGTTGCATAAAAAGGCTAACATAATAATTTAAGTTTGTTAGAATTACATAGGCCTACCTTAGTATTCATAGCCTAGAAATAGTCTGCTTTTCACCTCACTAGTGTGTATTGCTGTAGTAAATTATTATTTTATACAAGAACCCATTGAGATCCCATCTTGAAATTTTGCATGCATGTAGTCAGTTAGACTGGACAACACATATAATTTTTATAAAGAAATCAGAGGGTATGTATTTTGGAAATTTCAAAAAATGTTTTTTTTGGAATAGTTTAAAATTTTCTGATTTAGGTAGCATACTCATGTTACATATCAAATTGAAGGGAATTTTTAGAGGAAAACAATGGTGAAAGTTCGAGCTCTCTAGGTTGCATAGTTTTTGAACTACAGCATTTTAGAACAATCATCGATTGATCAAAAACAGAGGTTTTTTTGATTTTTAAAGCCTTGAAACTCAAAAACCAAAGATCAGAAAATTTTGAAATCTCAAATTTAAACTAGTGTTAGTGGGTACATTACCTGAAAAAAAAAATTCATCCAAATCTGACAGGTCATGGTTCAAATCATGTAGTACAATTGGTTGATTTGACATGGAATGACCCATAGACAAATGTAATGTATTGTGAATACAAAGAAAGAAGGATCCTTTATTGTATGATTATATGACAGTGGAACAATCACTGGTAGCAGTTGCTTCTGTAAAATATCTGGGAGTAAGTGTACGGAACAATTTGAAGTGGAATGATCATATAAATTTAATTGTTGGTAAGGCGGATGCCAGGTTGAGATTCATTGGGAGAGTCCTTAAAAAATGTAGTCCATCAACAAAGGAGGTGGCTTACAAAACACTCATTCGACCTATACTTGAGTATTGCTCAGCAGTGTGGGATCCGTACCAGGTCGGGTTGACAGAGGAGATAGAGAAGATCCGAAGAAGATCGGTGCGTTTCATCACAGGGTTATTTGGTAAGCGTGATAGCGTTACGGAGATGTTTAGCAAACTCAAGTGGCAGAATCTGCAAGAGAGGCGCTCTGCATCACTGTGTAGCTTGCTGTTCAGGTTTTGAGAGGATGCGTTTCTGGATGAGGTATCGAATATATTGCTTCCCCCTACTTATACCTCCCGAGGAGATCACAAATGTAAAATTAGAGAAATTCGAGTGCACACGGAGGCTTTCTGGCTGTCGTTCTTCCCGCGAACCATACGCGACTGGAACAGGAAAGGGAGGTAATGACAGTGGCACGTAAAGTGCCCTCCACCACACACCGTTGGGTGGCTTGCAGAGTATAAATGTAGATGTACATGTAGATGTAGATGTAGGAGGTTGAATCAGCAGGTTTATGTACAAATTTGCAGTCAGAGTGCATGGGATAACCAAGAGAGTGCTCCCACTGTCATATGGAATCATACCCCAGACCATAACTCCATGTGTAGATACACTGTGTCTAGCATGTAGACAGGTTGATGGCACCGAGGCAGAATTAGCTTTCATCAGAAAACACAACAAACCTTCAACCTGCACTCCAGTGAGCTCTTGCTTGACACCACAGAAGGCACAAACGGTGGTGATTTGGGGTCAGTGTAATGTGTGCTACCTAAATTATAAAATTCCTACAAAATTGCACACAGACAATGAAACCATCCAAAAAGAAAATAAACACATTTTACATTCAAAAGTAGCTTTTTAGTATTTATGATGTTACATTGATAATCAAATAAATGTAATGTTGAAGTGAAATGGTGATATCCACAGTGCATCAGATTGAGGAATCAGCACATATCTCGACAACAGGCCAATCACTCAGATATTTAAGCACACAATGAAAAGGGTTTGGAGCTACTAGTGGAAAAGCATAATTGCTGTTGATGATTGACAAATTATTGACAGAAATCTCTGCCATGTATCAATTTGATTAGCTGTCCTTCACAGAAGGTCAAAAAGAGTTTAATGCCATCTCATCTCTTTCAATGTACATGGAGACTAAAAAGCCGGAAATTTACAAGCCATGTAACTGACAAGGATTTACAGTTGTTCTAGTAACATGGAAAACTATTATTCCTGTCAAAATTACTTTTGAACCTCACTTTGGTAATATGTATGTACTAGTGAAACACAGTCACTCCTATGATAACTATAAGTAGCAAGCCTAGTTGAATAAATTTGCAAGAGGTAAAAATACTTCCTTCCTTACAGGTTACTTGCTGAATTATAAACGAGACCATGGGAACTGGATAGAAGTTCAACTGGATGCTGAACAGAATTCTCTCATGCTACCAAATCTACAGTGTGGTACCACATATCATGCCTACATGATAGCATATAACAGAGTGGGAAACAGCCATCCTAGTGCTACAGTCACAATCAAGACAAAAGGAACAGGTAACTTATAAAACTTAATATGGAGTAATTGAGACATGTATGTAGAGTAATCTCAGCCATACAACACTGTCTAGTACTTTCAGCTTGTGTAGCAATTTAAACCTGCTACCAGCACTTAAATGTGACAAAAAACACACTGCTGACGGGAACAGGGATTTTAGTTGTGGTAGTTGGAAGAGATATCGAAGAGTTGGGGGTTAGGTGAAAATGTAAAAACAGAGGCTTAAAAAATAGTGCTGGATAGAATATGTAAGTGCAGGCAAGTGGTGCTGCCTTCATAGTTGAGAGATGAGCATGTCTGACTGCCATGTGGAGCACCTGGATTCAATTGAGATACTGCCAGGGAGTTTTTCTTTATTAGCGGAGAGGAATGGGATGCATTGTAAGAAGAGATCTAGAGGCAGGCATTAGCCAACAGTGATGGCAGGGAGATTGAGGGAAAGATGATATGTTTTATGTTTTAGAATAAGTTCACACCCGTGTAATTGAGAAAAGTTGTGGATGGGGGTGGGGGGAATGGTGTAAAATCCATATGATGTGGGAGGCATTAGAATCAGCTGCATTATGCTGGGCAGTATTTTCACCAACTCCATCATCCTTTTAGCTATCATTTAGTGAAAACCTTTCAGTTAGATATTGGTACATTGCCATGTTGTTGTTGTTGTATTCAGTCCTAAGACTGGTTTGATGCAGCTCTCCGCACTACTCTATCCTGTGCAAGCTTCTTCATCTCCCAGTACTTACTGCAACCTACATCCTCCTGAATCTGCTTATTGTATTCATCTCTTGGTCTCCCTCTACGATTTTTACCCTCCATACTGCCCTCCAACGCTAAATTTGTCATCCCTTGATGCCTCAGAACATGTCCTACCAACCGGTCCCTTCTTCTTGTCAAGTTGTGCCACAAACTCCTCTTCTCCCCAATTCTGTTCGATACTTCCTCGTTAGATATGTGATCTACCCATCTAATCTTCAGCATTCTTCTGTAGCACAACATTTCGAAAGCTTCTGTTCTCTTCTTGTCTAAACTATTTATCATCCATGTTTCACTTCCATACATGGCTACACTCCATACAAATACTTTCAGAAACGACTTCCTGACACTTAAATCTATACTCGAAGTTAACAAATTTCTCTTCTTCAGAAACGCTTTCCTTGCCATTGCCAGTCTACATTTTATATCCTCTCTACTTCGACCATCATTGGTTATTTTGCTCCCCAAATAGCAAAATTCCTTTACTACTTTAAGTGTCTCATTTCCTAATCTAATTCCCTCAGCATCACACGACTTAATTCGACTACATTCCATTATCCTCGTTTTGCTTTTGTTGATGTTCATCTTATAGCCTCCTTTCTGTCCATACTGTTCAACTGCTCTTCCAAGTCCTTTGCTGTCTCTGACAGAATTACAATGCCATCGGTGAACCTCAGCATTATTATTTCTTCTCCATGAACTTTAGTACCTACTCCGAATTTTTCTTTTGTTTCCTTTACTTCTTGCTCAATATACAGATTGAATAACATCGGGGACAGGCTACAACCCTGTCTCACTCCCTTCCCAACCACTGCTTCCCTTTCATGCCCCTCGACTCTTATAACTGCCATCTGGTTTCTGTACAAATTGTAAATAGCCTTTTGCTCCCTGTATTTTACCCCTGCCACCTTTAGAATTTGAAAGAGAGTATTCCAGTCAACATAGTCAAAAGCTTTCTCTAAGTCTACAAATGCTAGAAATGTAGGTTTGCCTTTCCTTAATCTATTTTCTAAGATAAGTCGTAGGGTCAGTATTGCCTCACATGTTCAGAAATTTCTGTGGAATCCAAACTGATCTTCGCCGAGGTCGGCTTCTACCAGTTTTTCCATTCGTCTGTAAAGAATTCACGTTAGTATTTTGCAGCTGTGACTTATTAAACTGATAGTTCGATAGTTTGCACATCTGTCAACACCTGCTTTCTTTGGGATTGGAATTATTATATTCTTATTGAAGTCTGAGGGTATTTCACCTGTCTCATACATCTTGCTCACCAGATGGTAGAGTTCTGTCAGGACTGGCTCTCCCAAGGCCGTCAGTAGTTCCAATGGAATGTTGTCTACTCCGGGGCCTTGTTTTGTCTCAGGTCTTTCAGCGCTCTGTCAAACTCTTCACGCAGTATCGTATCTCCCATTTCATCTTCATCTACATCCTCTTCCATTTCCATAATATTGTCCTGCTTTCCCTTCTTTGCTTAGAACTGGGTTTCCACCTGAGCTCTTGATATTCATACAAGTGGCTCTCTTTTCTCCAAAGGTCTCTTTAATTTTCCTGTAGGCTGTATCTATCTTACCCCTAGTGAGATAAGCCGCTACATTGTTACATTTCTCCTATAGCCATATGTATACATAACTCTTTGCAGTGGTAGTACTGAAGTTGATGGTTGATGTGCTAGCTCCAACATGTGGCACCTCTGATGGGGTATGGAGTAGACTGACAGCTGCCACCTCCAAACCAAAGGACTTCTCCTGAATGTTCTGGCCACTCATGTGCACCTCATTTGTACTGATAAGCACTCCCTATCGGAGGACACTGTTTTGCTGAAAATTTTGTGGACCAACATTATATGGTCCAGAAATTCTTTCATCTGTATTCACTAATGACCTTATTGTCAGTGGTGCATTAAACTCACAATCTTTCTTCTATGTACACCCAATACACCTAACATAATAGTGGACCAGCCAACTCTCTGCACACAGTAACATGCAGGATGGGAACAATTAATCCTTGTTCTTTTCCAGAGCTCTGACTAATTGACATCATGCCAAGAAGTGAGGAATATCCTCAGAACTATTCATTCCATCTTTTTAAATTGGTATTCCAACACCGACTTGAACCCATTCTCTTATGACCTGGGTCATACACCTGTGCAAGACCCAAATTCAAGACCTGCCAATAATCTCCTATAAAATTCTCTTAATTTCTTTTGGAGTCCTTTCCCTCTCCTGCCAAATTTTCTTAATCTCCTTTTGTCTTCTGCCACTCTCCAAAGGTCTAGTCACCCAGACCTGTTCCTCTATTTCTTCTTCCTTCTCCTTACTGTTATCCAGTTCCTGTCATTTTTCCATGTTCTGAACTTCTACCATGTCCTTCAGTTCCTCAATGCACGTATCTAATATACTGGTGGAGCAGCAGTGGAATAGAAGTCACATGGCATGGTTGACTAGAAGATGCTTTGGGATAGGTTCAGCCATCTATTTGAAAGGTATTTCTTCCTCTGGGTGCAATGGCTCTTTTCATTAATGAAGTGTGAAAGATGCATGTTAAATGGCTCTTTTCATTAATGAAGTGTGAAAGATGCATGTTAAATGTTAAGCATACCTGTTGTGTGTGTGTGTGTGTGTGTGTGTGTGTGTGTGTGTGTGTGTGTGTGTAGTATGGTCGTATGTTTGTGTTGTATGATATGGAGGGAAAGGACAGGATGAAACCAGTTGCTCACCCATAGTGTACTTCTCTTCAAAAAGTACCACGGGGTCTGCTGAGCTTAACATCCCCACCCAGCAGATGGATCCTGATCAGCAATGTCACATGCCCTCACTGGCCAGATATTGGTGGCAAAAATTTCTTCCCCCTTGCAGGATTCTGACTAGATTACCTCTGAGTCAAGTGCTACTACACAGACATGAGGCATGTTTCTAAGTACATATCACCTACGGTGGCTATGAATTCTCTTTTTCACTGTTCCTCAATAATTGTTCCTTGTCTTCCATGTAGAATATTGATGATCATTTTTTTATCAGCATCTCTCTCTCTCTGCAGTCTAGTTTTCTAGCCTGCTCATAGTTCTGGTTCCTTTTCATCTCTGGGTTTTGCTTGTGCAGTCCATGATAATATCCCACTTTGACAAGGGCCTTCACTGCAGCAGCAACATATTCCCCACTTCATTATACTTAGTTTCTTAATTTTTTTTACTCTATATTGAGGGTTAAGCCACCAACTAGCCACCTCTACCATTTATTAGGTTTTCCTATAAACATTACTCATCATATTTACCTTAGGCTCCTATGTACTTCTGGGATTAGCTTAATCTCTATTCTGTTCTTGAAGTTAGTTTGGCCCACTCTCCCTTCTCCCTAAAGTTCTTTACTGCTTTTCAGCAGTTCATACAGTCTGTTTTGGTACATTTTGCCAAAGTTTCTTAAGCTACAAAGAACTTATTTTTATCATAGTTAGTTCATAATTAGTTTGTCATTAATGTGCTACAGTATTCTTTTATGTTACTCAAGCACTCCGCCACAATCAGAGCTTTTCATGAAGCATTGGAGAGTATATGATTGGATATTTTTAGACAAACCTGGCAATAAAATCTTCAAATGCTATGTACTGATTGCAGATCTCGTACACTCACAACTGGCACTCCTCTTTCAGTACTGCATCTTCCTTATATATTCTTATACTTGGTCTAGTGCTTAGGCATTTACTTTGTAAACTTCTTCATGAAGTCTGTATGGTGCACTAGACCTCCCTTCTTAAATTCCAAACCAGTGAATTTTGTCTTTTCATAATGTTCCAAAACTATCCTGTGTAGCACTACTGATTTTCAGAACCGTATGTTGTTTTGTAATGTCTTTCCTATATCACCCACCAACTCCTCCACAATGGATGTTCTTTCCTGCAACATGTCTATCTTAGATTTTGTACTGTCCTGACTCTAGTGAAACATCAGTATCATTTCTTGCTCTGTCATACTGACCTGCCCAGTTACCATTCTCTTTCTCTGCACTGTGCAAAGAAGCAAACATGTTTGAAAACACGTTTAAAAAGTTAATTCAAAACTTAGGGAATTTCGAATTAAAAGAAAAAAGATATCTATGTAAGAAATGTTCAGTGAATTTAAAAGCTAGGTCTTACCTGCCAAGTTATAAAAAATCATAACAGATGTGAAGAAACACAGGCAAGTTTAACTGACATAAATTTGCTGTAAAACTAAGGGACTTATTTCATGCTCCAGATCGTGACATTTTTAGAGACAAGAAGAACTCCTTTGTAGGAATCAACACTGATTACACAAGCAGTTATTGAGTGAAATGCAACCAGTTTTGTGTTTAGAGAGCCAGAAGGTTGCAGATAGTAGATATAGTCCTGCAGCATCATTTAACAAACAAAATACAAGCTTGTGGAATATCAGAACAGGAATATGACTTGGACTGAAGATTAACAGAAAGCAATACATCATGCCCTTGCCAGCAGACTGCTTTATGTCAGTTACTATTTAATGGAATGTATTACATCATTCTTGTTCATAGGAAATAGAATGTATCTTGTCTTCTTAATGGAGAGCTTCCTTCTTAGTGGCGAGAAGTCTTCTGATGTAAATATATTTTGGGTAGACCCCAAAGAAACATTTTTGTTCACAGTATACATTAACCATTTAAAAGATAACGCCAGATGCTCTACAAGATTATTCATGGATAATTCTTAGTACACACACACACACAAAATGTAGCAAAATGTAGAGATTTGAGCTGACCCTCACATACATGAATATAAAATATTGTACATAAATATGCAGAAGGACCTATGAATGTCTTACCTATTACTTGAAACAGTCACATCCTTTAAATATCTGGAATCTTGCATAGGGAACAAATTAAAGTGAAATGATTACAAAATTCCCTTTTTCTTCTGCTTTCGTTCCTTATTTTACACTTCTCTTGGGGTTGCCCCTCCAGTCTTGTTCCACCTTTCTGAATGTTGTTTTATTTCAGGGCACACTCCCATCAGTTTTTGATGATTTTTCATGGTCCTAACCAATGTATGTACTGCACATCCAAGGCCTCTTGTCAGTTCTATTACATTAAGCACTGTTGTGTCCTATGGTTTGGTTGATGGTTCATGATGTACCTGTACCTGCATAGGCAACTCTCTTGAATCTTTTCTGCTGTTTGCTTAAATGAGCTTTGGATGAAGTCACTTCTTATCATCTTTTGGTATCACTCCTCCAGACCAGCAAAGAATCTTGTCTCTGTAACCTGGAGTTTCTGTTTGACTGATATTGCATGGCCCAGCACTATGAGCAAAGCATTACAGCTGGTCGTATCGCTCATTTGTAAAAATTTCCTTTGACTTTGATAGGCATTTTCACATCACAGTTGACTCCTCTGAGTGACCGCCATTTCCACTGCCCAGTTTTATATGGTTTTCAATGTCTTTATCCATGGAAGCTGTGGTTTTGAGAATTTCCATTACATATAATCAATTTTGGTCCTACTTACCCTTAATTCTTCTAATTTTTAGTGCCATGCACCAGACATTAAAGTTGTTCTCAATTTCTGGTAGAGATTCTGCTATTAGACCTACATTGTCAGAGTATAAGTGTCCATGGAGTCGGTTTCTGTAGATGTTCTTTGGCATAGTTCATAATCAGAATGAGCAACATTAGACTCAAAGCAGATTCTTGGTGCGACACCTCACTGACACCTACAGAGCTTACAGTTTTTGTCTTGATTTTCTCATACATGTCCTGGAGAGTTTAGATGTAGTACTTTTGGATGCAGTGTGTACCAAGAACCTGCCATATAAACTTTCTTAGCATTTGGTCAACAGCTTGTTCAAGATTAAGAAACACAAAAGGGAGGTTGAAATGTACCCAACTCCCATAATACTATTATTGAAATGATTTATTAATGAAGACATTCCTAGAGCAAAATTTGCTATTTTTGCACTTTGATTAAATTAATTGGAGAAAAGTACATCTGACAAATAATTAATATTATTTGTCTTCAGCAGAACTGTCTAGGGAAAATTTTTTCTGCTAGCATTGTGTTAATAATGGTACAAGTTTTGATTTCAAGAATAAAAGACACATCTTCTTGGTTGTTTATTCTGTTAAAAAATAGCTATTGCTAATTCTACATTGACTTTGGATTCCATTTCAATTCTTCTAACATTGTGTTTTACACTTTCATAAGTACATGTTGCCGACAAGATACTTATACAACGAACTGCTTCGAACTCAGACTGCTCTGTGACTTGACTCAGAACAGATAGTTTACCTCACCTGGCACCATCTCAACACCCAAGATAATAATATTCTGAAGATACATTATGGCAACCTTACAAAGAGTTAAGTATAGCTTGTGATGTGCCTTGTGTTATTGCAATATATAATTTGTGTTCACTAACTTATTTATGTTTTTTATCTACATTTCTTCAAATTAACTACAAAAATACCAGGATGACTAGCTTTTCAGAGTTGTCATAAATTTTCATTCTGAGCATACAAAAGTCTCTAACAGAACCAAAAAGGCTGACGAAACAGTAACAACTGAAAAGTACATTAATACACCAAACTCCCTTGCAAAAACTGAAAATCATGCAAATGCAAATAAAAATGGTATCAGTAGCATTGTTAGAGAAACTGTCATTGCTAGATTCAATTTAGACAATAGACTATCAACCTTGGATTGTTACAAAATCTGCCTTGATATCGTGAGGCAACAAGAAACCAGTTGTTGGAAAGGCAGCTGTGAGACTGAGTCCAGTCATGAAGGAATCGTTATTTTGCAGTATTTCATTATTTCTCCTTAGTCTGGAATGCTTACCCAGTAGGACTGAAAGAGGAAATAGAGAAGATACAAAGAAGAATAGGGACTTTTGTCACAGGCTCATTTGGTAAGCACAAATGTGTCACACAGACAATCATCTAACTCCAGTGACAGACACAAGAGGAGGGGCTATGTATCACAGGGTGGTTTACTGTTAAATTTTTTGAGAAATACGTGTTTAGAAGATTCAGGCAACAAATCTTATCCTACATTATCTTGCAAAAAGGCCATGAAGGCACAATTAGAGGGAGTTAGGTTCAAATGGAGGCTTAACAACAGTCATTCTTCCCCTACACCATTTGCAACTGGAACTGGAGGAAGCAAAAGTATTACACAAAGTGAAAAGTATTACACAAAGTTCTCTCTGCCACACACCATAAGGTGGATTTTGGAGTATAGATGTAACAGGGAGAGATGGTGAGAAGTGATTTTAATATACAGTTACCTAAAAAAATCAATTCTGTTCAGTACTGACAGACAAAGTTTTTAGCTCTTTGAGTCTGTTTACAAACAATGCAGTGATATGAAGGAAGACTTGGAGAAAAGAATGACAGCTGGCCCTTAACACAAACACATGTAATGTGCATAAATGGACATAAAGACCCAATACTATTTGACTACATGACTGGTGATCAGTCAGTAGTAGTAGTAGTAGTAGTAGTAGTAGTAGTAGTTGTTGTTGTTGTTTATTCATCCAGAGACAATGTACATTGCATGGATTTCGTCAAAAAATACATAGCATAGAAAGGGTGAACAATACTCTACACAATACAAATGTGCATAGTAGACTACACAACATCAGACTGCATTGGAATAGCATGTACAACTTTAATTTATTACATCAATGTATGAGAAAGACTTTTACATGGAATACACAGTTGATATTTAGATATAACACATAATAATTCTAACACTTTTGTACATATTATTTATTTAGATCGTAGCAACAGTAAGATAAAAATTACTATTGGCACAGAGTACATAAATCTAATTTTTTTGTATGAAGCTCTTCCAGGTATTTGTTTATACTATAATAGCAGTTGGTCATTAAAAATTTGAATACTGCTTCTTTAAACGAAGACAACTTTTTTATTTCTTTTATCTTTACCGGTAGTTTGTTATACAATCTACTTCCTTGTATGTTTGTTTGTTTCTATGCCAAAGCCTTGTTAACTCTTTTAATATGAATGTCATTGCACTTTCTTGTGTTGTAAGTTTGTAGATCCGAGTTGGATTGGAAATTGTCAATATTTCTTTTTACATTAATTACATTTTTTTGTGTATAGAGGCACGGTAGGGGTAGAATATTTAGCTGTTGAAATAACTGTTTTGAAGGAGTTAGCCTTGAACTGTTGGTAATTATTCTAACAGCTCATTTTTGTAGAGTGAAGATGGTTTTCAGATTTTTCTTACTATGACCCCAGACGGTGAGGCCATAGGTAATAGCAGAATGTATATAAGCAAAGTAAACAGTTCTGCTACATTCCCTACTACATACAAAGCTAATAACATGTAATTCAAAGCAAGCAGAGCCTAACTTATGAGAGAGATACAAGATGTGGGATTTCCAGTCTAAATTTTCATTTATATGTACACTAAGAATTTTGTGGTAGCAACTCTCACAATTTCTTTATTTTGTATTCTGAGATCCAGATCAGGGTGTGTTTTCCTGTAATGGATATAATTAATTTTAGAGATATTTATGGTTAATTTGTTCATTTCAAACCAATTTTGCAAATATTCTATAACACTGCTTGCAGATGTTGGCAATACCCGGTTTATGTCAGTTACTACAATGTTTGTATCATCCGTTAACAGGGTTACATGAGTACCGTTTACTGGAATCTTGATATCATTTATGTAAAGAAGAAATAGGAGAGGTCCTAGAACACTGCCCTGTGGTGCCCCAATTGGCACAGTCTGAATGTCCAATCTGTAAACGATACTTTGGTTTTTACTGTTTGTTGTTGCAATTTCTACTACCTGTTTCCTATTATGGAGATATGACTGAAACCACTTTTGTGCCACTTTCTGACTAGTGCACCTTGATCATCTTTTAAAACAAAGTCATCTAGATTTCTAACATTTTTGCTTTTTACTACATTCCATATAGCTTTCGATTTGTTTGCTGACCCAGCAATTACACTGTCATTGTACATTGTCTTGGCATTTTTGTCACCTTCCTGTAAATTTTCTTTTATGTCTTAACAAAATCTGTGAAGTGTTCATCTTTGTTGTCTTTTTTGAGTTGACTGATGTGTTTTAGTGTTTGACTAGATACTCTAATAGCAGGTGTTATCCATGGCTTGTGTTCTTAGGCATAACATTGATCTTCGTGAGCTTTTTTGGAAAATACATCTCAAATAGGGACATGAATGTACTGGAAAAAGCATTGAAAGATTCCTCGGTTGTTGTTTTTGTGAAGACATCTTCCCAGGTTTCATTAGCTAACAACTGGATGAAAGTATTCACTTTTTCTGTATAGAAATGCCTTCTGTATTCCCACTTATATTTTACTGCCTTGGGAACAGAGGAATTTATGTATGCTAATAGTGTATTGTGATTTCCGAAAGACCTAAGTTTACGTTTAGTGCCTCAGTGATACCATTATCCATATTTGTGAAAATATTATCTAAAAGAGAAGATGACAGTTCTGTTATTCTGGTGGCATCTGTAAAGAGTGGCTTCATGTGAAAGATGCTTAGTGTACTCAAAAGCTGTCTTTTTTCATCACTTTCAATTAACAGGTTAATATTAAAATCCCCACGTAACAACAATTTCACTTCATTACTATAAAAAGTGTTTAATGCCGCTTCTATTTTTTTGAAGAATGTTTTTGTCATCCTGTGGTGATCTATATATTGTTATGACAACTAGTTTTTCACTCTTCTCCTCAGTTTTTAACTCTATGGCACATAATTCAAAATGTTTTTCTGATTTAGATGGTCCAATTCTGTTTTCACTTTGAACTGCAGTCCTACTCTAGAGTAAATGCATACCCCACCATTTTTAAAAACACTTTGACAATAATGTGATGCTAAATTAAAGTTGCTTATAGTTATGAGACTTAATTCACTAGCCTTGCACCAGTGTTCAGATAAACAAATACAAGAGACATCAGCAAGATTGTTTAAAGCTACTTCTAGATCTAGCACTTTATTTTTGAGGCACTGATTATTCTGACACATTATCCTGACTGGTTTGCAAGTATTTTTTCTTTTGTCGTTACCTGGTAATGTGCTACTTTTTCCATAGTAGTTGTGACTTATCTGCAAATTTTCTTGCTGGTTTGTCACAATCTTTTCGTTTTCTTTGTTTGAAGCCATAAAAAATCCTAATTTAATGATGTAGATGTACCTTGTCTTTGACTCCTCCTTAAGCAGTGTTGTGTTGCTGCAACTGTTGTTGATCATTTTGTTGCTGCTGCTACTGTTGTTGTTGGTTTAGGTGCTGCTGCTTCTGTTATTGTTGGTTCTGTTGTTACTGTTACTGTTGTTGTTGGTTCTGTTGCTACTGTTACTGTTGTTGTTGGTTCTGTTGCTGCTGTTGTTGTTGCTGCTGCTGCTTCTGCGGCCGGAGGTGGTGGTGGTAGTAATTGTGGTGGTGGTGCAGACAGGATTCTTCATCCAGTTGCTGCCGTTGTTTCTTTTATTGGCACTATTTCCGTTGATGGTAGATCTGTTGTTGTAGTATCTGTTGGTTTTGCTGTTGTTTCTGCTGATGGTTTTGTTGCTGTTACTGGAATAAGTCACAGGAATCAATCACAAGTGCCAAGTATTTAGGGTATCTATGTAGAGAGATTGAAGGTGTTGCAGACATAACATAATTAACAAGCCATGGATGGGTAAGACAAGTGACAGAAAAATTTATTGGTAAAATCTTGAGGATTTTCAATTACAGCAAAGAAGGAGGCCACTTACAAAGCCCTCATGTGGTCATTCTCAAGTACTGTTCGTCATTTGGGGACGCTTGCCAGTTTGGATTAATAAAAAAGCAAGAGAAGATTTAAAGAGGAAGTGTGTACTTTGTCAAAAAAAATTTAGAACGTTTGAGAGGATGACAGAAATGCCCCAATGGGAAATACCACAAAAGAGGTATTTTGGAGAGCTTTACTCTGAAAATGCACATTCCAATAGTAGTTAAGAAGATAGTACATCCTCCAACTTACATCTTGCCTAATGACCACAAATTAAAATAATTAATACATATAAAGAGGGGTATAAATAATCTTTCTTCCTACACATGATATGTTATGCATATAAAGAGGGATATAAATAATCTTTCTTCCTACACATGATATGTTAGTAGAATTTGAAAAGGAGGTGGGGGATTATTCTGCTACAGCACATACCTTGAGATACACACATTTAGGTGGGTTGTGGAATGTAGATATATAAGTAAAAAAAAAAAAAAAAAAAAAAAAAAAATATGAGTGTGAAACAGAAATATGTTTAGATGTGATTAGACTAACTCAAGTAGATATTATGTAATATTCACACTTCTTTGAAGAATATATGTATAATTAATGTCATATGGTATTTTATAAGCTATAAACTGATCACAATTCAACAACTTCATAATTATACTTGACACTGCCTTAAAACCATACTGGATGTATGGAATACCTCATACTCAATGAAGTAACAGTAAACATGGCTCACTTATTTGAATTTATTTTTTCCAGAACCACAAGTTCCTGAATTAAAAACACTTTTAACAACAAATGCAACTTCTGTGCTCTTGCACTTACCTTACTGGCCAGATGGAGGATGTCCCATGTTATATTTTGTTGTTGAATATCGGACTTTGGGAACCAGAAACGAATGGATTTTGGTGGACAACAATGTACCATCAATGAACTTTTTGATTGGTGATCTTCAGCCTGGTACATGGTATGAACTACGGATTACAGCTCATAACAGTGCTGGATCAACAAGAGTACATTACAGTATGGCCACAACAACCATATCTGGAGGTAAAATTTCTGTATTTTAAGACTGATCTTGGAGGTTTTTCATTGGGGGCTAGGATACTGTGTTCTATAGCCAAACACTAATCCCCTGTGATGTTCATCTGCTTTATTTCTTTGTTGATTGTCCTTGGTGTCAAGACAAAGCAAGTTGCAAGCAAACATCAACATACTGCTACTGTAGTTTACTATCAAACATCTACGAGCAGTAAAAACCTGACTGCACAGTTCTTGCTGCATAATACGGTACATATTGAACAGACACTGTCACTGTTTTAGCATACATCCTATTACACTTTTTTCACAGTTAAGTGGATGCATTGTTGTTGATCTAACCACTAATGGGTCCTTGTCTGAAACTTGGCCGTGGTCTGACTGTCTCAGGACCAAAAATTGGGCCCTTATATGTCATCACAATAATAGGCGCTGAAACTATACATTGTTCGATGTTTAAGTTACAGAAATTACAAGCGAAATGTACTTCATGCAATTAGCTTGTGGCGACTATCTACCAAGTCACATGTAATATCTTTGTTTTGGCAAGCTCTTTGTGACCAGTCTGTGGCTGCACCTGAAACAGTACACACACACACACTGAGAATCAAGAATGTAAATAACTGCATATGTGTGCTTCTCAGTAATAAAATAGTGCTTATTACGTGTGGTATAGTGTGCATCATTGGCTCCGGCAAACCTACAACACTAAATCGATACTGGTGACCCTGAATTTTGTTCATGAGTGCAACAACAAACTCTCATACCGTCAAGCAATATACAATGGATCGCTTGCCGCCAACTACACCGCACGTGTGCCAACTAGGTTTTCCAATGGACGCTTCGGCATGGTTTTCCAATTACCCACCTTGTATTTGCAATAGTTCGACGCATTGCTTCAACACATCAATTAGCTGTACTCAACAGGACAGTGCTTCTACATCCCCGCAGCCATGTGTGGCGGCATCAGGTTCAAACAATAACTGTTTTTTATCGTACATGACTCAGCAGTTGTGTGGCAGTGTTTGTACCAACAGAACGTTTTTCACACACACAACTTTGAATGTGATCGTTTTACACTGAATAGGAACTTTCCACATGTCCCACATGCTCAAAAATGGCCGACACAATGTGCTCAAACCCCAGCGACTATGATTACGGTTTCCCAAGTGCCAGTGTGAACTTTCCACATGAATCAGTGGCGGTACAAATCAAGCCGGACACTCAAAAAGGAAATTTCATGTTTATCCCAGAACTCTGGATATTGCACCAGCCCCCCCCCCCCCCCCCACTATCAGTGTCCACTTTACGAGTGTTTCCAATGGCACATGCCATTCCTGCTGCATCTGCCATGTGTTTTCCACAAATATTAGGTGATTTTAACAATTTTAATGCACCTGCAGGGGAAGGGCCCAGGAAACTGCACTCCATCATTCCCTGCACATTGTTCAACTATGGTTGACTCTACCATGCCAGTCCATTCTACGCCTGTTGGCATTACTCCATTGAACACCCGACTCGTTGATTTCTTGACAAAGGTCGAGCCAGCCGCACCTACCGTTCCGCATGCCACTGACAGGGTCGGAAGCTGGTGCACTGCTACTGCACCTGAGCCAATTACGCTGCAGAGCTATAGACGGGGAGTGACTGTTTCTGACAAACAGTTACATCAAGACTTCCCCATCCATTTGCCTAAGCTACCACCCCTTCGCAAGTACCACCCACGCACATGGTTTGCCTTGGTCGACCACATCCTGCAGCTACACAGCGCCGCTGATGACAACTCGAAGTTCCTTTGCTGTCACATCCATGATGAAGTGGACCTGATCAGCAACATTGTGGCTTTGTCCCCCACTACAGACAAATATGCATTCGCCCGACGTACCATCCTCGAGCAACTAGAGAAACTATCCACACTGACTGAGGAAGCTATCTGCCTCATCAGTCATGAATCACTGGGTTCCAGATCCCCGTCGCAGCTCTGGCGTCATCTTCACACCATGATAGACACACATTACATGCTGGACATTACACTTTGGAACATCTGGTTGCTCAAACATCCTCCGGAAGTTCAAGTACACCTTCTGTCCTTCTGTATGTAACTTCAGCCCCACCTGACACTAAACTGAAGATCGCAGACCAGGTTTACAACATTCTGCCCCCCCCCCCCCTCTGCAACCCCCCCCCCCCCCCCCCCCCTCCGGCCTCAGAGCTCAGGGGTTGGCACACCTGCGTGGCAGTTTCCATCGTGTGGTAGAGTTTGTACGACTCACTCCGCGTATGGGCACAGGGGCACAGACCCAACGCCAATGCTGCCTGGCAGCTGCCACCATAACTCCTCTCCTACCAGCACTACTGCAACGCCACCATCGGAGGAATCTACTAACAAGACCCCTCCACTGCTGCTTCGACCTCAGTCAGCGCAATGGATGATGCCACGCGCCGTCCCACTTGATGTTATTTCCATTCCCGCTATGGCGACACAGCTAAGAAATGTCGTTCTCCATGCGCGTTGCCAACACGTTCTTTGAACGTTCAGAGTACCAGGTAGAAGGACCGGTGGTGTGCATATACACGTTCAGAGCACACAGGCGTTAACATGTCCAGAGCAGTTAAAGGGTTAAATTCGAGCATCGGCCTTGCCCCCGCTTCGAGCCGCCAACAATTCCCTGATCCCATTTAATGGAATAACTAATTGAATCCTTAAAATGCAGGATATTAACACCCCTTTACAGTGGACTTTTGTTATTGTGGAGGTGGATGAACCTGTGGGTTGGGGGTAGATTTTCTTTCTCTTAGCCCATGCACTGTCATCCAACCTACAACAAGGTACACTAACCTTTAACTTGATAGACCATACCACCAGTTCAGATATCTCTTCCCTCTCATTGTCTTCCCTCTCATCTGAGAGCGCCACTCTATTGTGTGAGCTAGCTGAAACCGCTGTGGCAGTGCTGTCACTTAGATCACACAGCGACGAACTTCGGGACAGCAATGAAGCCCTCTGCTTATGCATAGCCGCTGTGCAAGCCAAACTCATGGATGCTCGTAAGCAAGTCACCCAGCTGTCACACGTGGCCATGCCCCCAACCTCCACACTGCTTCCCGCACCCACCACAGACGCCGCATGACGTTTCTGCTGCCGGACAGAAGCTGTGCCTGCAACACTACCAAGTACCCCACTGAGCTCCACGACAAGGACTACCAGTGGATTACTGCTACTGCCGCTGACCTGCCGGCCAGGGACACACAAGTGTGTGTGCATTACAGGTTAGTCATAGTGCATCGTATGCAGGTCCATCATCCCCATTGGTGTTCGCGATCAACAACGGTACTGTCCATAGAATCAATACCACAGAAGGTCTACTGGTACGTGCAAAGGCTAGGCATTTCAATCCAGAAAAACTTAAACATGCCAACTATAACTCAGGACCTTTTAGATAGTAAGACTATTTGCCCTTCTTCTAGTAGTTGGTCATCACCCATTCATTTGGCACCCAAGAAAGTTGACACTTTCCGCCTCTGCAGTCACTATCAGGTGCTTAACACCAGAACAATTATAGATAATTATTCCATCCCAAATATTCAAGACTTTGCTTCACAACTGCACGGTGCACAAATTTCCATGTAATTGACTGTCACAAGGCTTACCACTAACTCCAGTGGGACTGGAGGACGTTGAAAAAACCGCTATCATCACCCCATTCGATTTTTTGGAGTATTTGTTCACACTGTTCGGCCTTAAAAATGCTGCACAGACGTGGACAGTTCATCGACTCGTTGGTTGGAAAACTGGACTTTGCATATGCGTACCTGGATGACTTGTTAATTTTTTCTTCCTCCCTCGAGGAACATGAACTCCATTTAAATACAGTGTTCCAACTATTAAAAGCAAATGGTGTTGCAGTGAACAATGCTGAGTCACAACTCCGCCACAATAGTGTCACTTTTCTGGGCCATGGGGTATCTGCCGACGAAATCCGCCCCCTAACCGAATGGGTTGAGGCCATTAGTACGGTGCCTTTGCCCAAAGATTTTCAGGGCCTCCACTGCTTCCCCTGGAATGGTAAAATACTACCACAAACACATCCCCCATGCTGCCAACATACAAGCCCCACTTACGGATGCTCTTGCAGGAAAAAAACACTTCAGGGTCTCAGGTGGTCACGTGGACTCCAGATATGCATTGATAACCTAAAAGCCTTACAGATGGCCATTACGCTCACTCATCCCATTCCTGATGCTCCCATCTTGCTTACTACAGGCGCTAGTGATACAGCAGTGGGGCCGGTACTTCAGCAATCCATGGGTTCTGTTGTATAGCCGCTCATATTTTTCTCACACAAACTGTCCGCTTTCCAACGTAAATGGTCGACCTTTGACCGGGAACTGTTTGCTATTTACGCCACCACCAAATATTTCCAAGATGATATCGAAGGTCGCCATCTCGTGGTGTTTATTGACCATGAGCCAGTGGTGTATTCTTTCCGTAACACAGGCAAGGACTCATCCCCAAGATGTTTTTGACATATGGACCTCATATGTCAGTTTATGTACAACATACGTTATCTCAGAGGGGCAGACAATGTCGTCACCAATTCCCTATCTTGTATGTCAGTTCAGTTTTATCTTCACAACTGGACCTCAGTGAACTCCCTAAATTGCAAACAGAGGATAATGAACTCACCACATTGTGGTGCTCTGATGTTGAAACAGGACTCAAACTAGAGTTACAGACACTTCCTGGGTTTTCATCACCCATCTGGTGTGACATTTCAACAGGACACATATGCCCGGTGATTCCTGAACCTCTCCACCGCACGTCTGGTATCTAAATGTTTCGTTTGGCCCTGGATGATAAAACAATGTCACAGTTGGGCACGAGCATGTGTGGCTTGTCAGTGTGCAAAAGTAGGATGTCATGCACAGCCCCCCAAGGGTACATTCGATGTGGCAAAAAGAAGATTCCAGTACATACACACCAATATTGTCAGACCCTTACCCCCCTCGGCCCCTTCCATTACATACTGTCCACCATTGACAGGTTTACCTGCTGGGTAGAAGTAATTTCTCTCACTACTATCACAGTTGATGCAGTGGCCTGAGCCCTTTTATTAATGCGGATCTCGTGCTTCGGCTGCCCGCCAACGCCTTACCATAGGTAACGTTAGGCGTTCAGGCTGCGTACAAAGAGGACCTTGGCACGTCCCTGGCAGAAGTACTGTATGGAGAACCCCTCACACTCCCAGCAGAGCTAGTCGAGCCTTCACTTCCTCCTGATCAAATCTGTGACTCGACATTCGTTGGGCATGTTAAGGAGCTAATCACCAACATTTGCGTGCCTCCTCTTTGACCGCACTCACTCCCTTGTGTATTTCCGCATAAGGACTTGGCGTTGTGCACTCACATCATGACACTGTCTGACCAACACTCAGACATCCACACTTGGGCCCACACAGAGTCATATCGCAGCGTACCAACACGTTGAAAGTGCTCATTAACAGCACACCTCAAATGATATACGAGGTGCATTCAAGTTCTAAGGCCTCCGATTTTTTTTCTCCGGACTGGAAAGAGATTGAAACATGCGCATTGTTTTAAAATGAGGCCGCGTTCATTGTCAATACGCCCCAGAGATTGCAGCACCGTACGGCAGATGGCATTTTACCGCCAGCGGCGAGAATGAGGATTGTTTTAAATACTTAAAATGGCGACATTTTCCTTACTTGAACAGCATACAATCATTCGTTTTCTGAATTTGTGTGGTGCGAAACCAATTGAAATTCATCGACAGTTGAAGGAGACATGTGGTGATGGAGTTATGGATGTGTCGAAAGTGCATTCGTGGGTGCAACAGTTTAATGAAGGCAGAACATCGTGTGACAACAAACCGAAACAACCTCGAGCTCGCACAAGCCGGTCTGACGACATGATCGAGAAAGTGGAGAGAATTGGTTTGCGGGATCGCTGAATGTCTGTTGAACAGATCGCCTCCAGAGTTGGCATTTCTGTGGGTTCTGTGCACACAATCCTGCATGACGACCTGAAAATGCGAAAAGTGTCATCCAGGTGGGTGCCACGAATGCTGATGGATGACCACATGGCTGCCCGTGTGGCATGTTGCCAAGCAATGTTGACGCGCAATGACAGCATGAATGGGACTTTCTTTTCATCGGTTGTGACAACGGATGAGACGTGGATGCCATTTTTCAATCCAGAAACAAAGCGCCAGTCAGCTCAATGGAAGCACACAGATTCGCCGCCACCAAAAAAATTTCGGGTAACCGCCAGTGCTGAAAAAATGATGGTGTCCATATTCTGGGACAGCGAGGGCGTAATCCTTACGCATTGCATTCCAAAGGGCACTACAGTAACAGGTGCATCTTACGAAAATGTTTTGAAGAACAAATTCCTTCCTGCACTGCAACGAAAACATCCGGGAAGGGCTGCGCGTGTGCTGTTTCATCAAGACAATGCACCCGCACATCGAGCTAACGTTATGCAACAATTTCTTTGTGATAACAACTTTGAAGTGATTCCTCATGCTCCCTACCCACCTGACCTGGCTCCTAGTGACTTTTGGCTTTTTCCAACAATGAAAGACACTCTCCGTGGCCGCACATTCACCAGCCGTGCTGCTATTGCCTCAGCGATTTTCCAGTGGTCAAAACAGACTCCTAAAGAAGCCTTCACCGCTGCCATGTAATCATGGCGTCAGCGTTGTGAAAAATGTGTACGTCTGCAGGGCGATTACGTCGAGAAGTAACGCCAGTTTCATCGATTTCGGGTGAGTAGTTAATTAGAAAAAAAATCGGAGGCCTTAGAACTTGAATGCATCTCGTATGTCTGCCACCTCAAACCAGCGTGGTCTCTGGGAGAACTGCCCGATACCACACCCAGTCAGCCCCCACCCCTGCTACACCTGCCTCTACCGCCAGTCCGTGGGTGAGTGACACCCATTCCCACACGTGTGACGTTACCCACTCCCAGTCGTGTGACAGTGCTACAGGTGCGTGTGACATTCCCCTACAGACTGATGCGTGTGATGACTCCCCCTCCTACAGGCAGCTGCCTGCCTCTCCCCTGTTAGGATTTAGTGATGTATCAGGGGCCAGCCTCGGAAAGTGTGATGTCGCCGACGACGACTCGTGTGGAGATTCTGTCAACCCATACGCAGAAGTGGTAGTGAATGTCAACACAGATTTTATTTGCAGCTCTAAAGTGTTTTTCGTTATGCAGCCAGATAATGTATGTACAAGGGTTGTTTTTTAAGTAAGGGTCGTTTTTATTTATTTTTTTTAATATACAAATACTTTTGTAAAAAAACTTTTATTTTCTGATTCTACACACTTATACCTATTTTTCTACATAGTTGCCTTGTTTATTTAAGCACTTGTCATACCGTACAACTAAGTTTTTAATTCCCTCTTCAAAGAATTCAGCCGCCTGCTCCGACAGCCAAGAGTTCACGGCCGCTTTCCCTTCATCGTCGTCATTGAAGCGCTGCCTGCCAAGATGGTGTTTCAGGTACCGGAAGAGGTGAAAATCACTAGGAGCAAGATCGGGGTTGTATGGTGCATGGTCCAAAACTTCCCAGCCAAAAGAATCAATCAAATCCCGAGTCTTTTAAGAGGTGTGAGGCCTAGCGTTATCGTGCAGGAGCAAAACTCGTTTTGTCAGCATGCCGCACCTTTTGTTTTGAATTGCTCTGCGGAGCTTCTTTAGATTTGCACAGTAGGCATCTGAGTTGATTGTCGTTCCTCGTGGCATAAAGTCCACTAGCAAAACACTGCGCCGGTCCCAGAACACAGTTGCCATAATCTTGTGTTTTGACAGCGTCTGTTTGGCTTTGACCTTGATGGGTGAGGTTGTGTGTCGCCATTACATTGATTGTCGCTCGCTTTCGGGAGTGCTTTGGGATACCCATGTTTCATCTCCAGCGACAATTTGACTCAACATGTCATCCCCTTCTTCCTCCTAACGAATCAAAAAGTCCAATGAAGTGGCAAATCTCTTCCCTTTGTGGTCCTCTGTTAGGAGTCTGGGTACCCACCATGAACACAGTTTCTTAAAGTTTAGGTTTTCAGACACAATTTTGTACAAAACCGATCTTTAAACTTGTGGAAATTCCAAAGAAAGAGTGGAAATTGTGAATCTTCTGTCCTCACAAATCTTTGTTTCGACTGCAGCCACCAAATCATCAGTGATCACAGAGGGCCGGCCTGAGCATTCTTCGTCATGGACGTTTTGATGGCCATTTTTAAACTCTCTAACCCATTGATGCAGTTTACCGCCACTCATTGCATTCAAGCCATAAACTTCTGTTAACTGACGATGAATTTCTGCAGCTGATAGGCTTCTCGCGGTCAAAAAACGTATCACTGACCGTATCTCACACGCGGCGGGCGATTCAATAATCGTAAACATTATAAAGTAGCACAGCGATACGTACACGTCAGCTAAAGAGCTTCAACGTGCATCAGTGTGAACGGGAAGGATGCCGGCAAGTGGTGCGGTGGCTTGTTGTGACTTCTGTACAAGGATTTGCCCGGTCAGGCAGGACCGTCCTCCCCCCCTCGCTGGGCTCGAAGACTTCAGTTACTAATGTAATGCACTGAAAATCAAGAATGTATATAACTGTATATGTGTGCTTCCGAGTAATAAAATAGTGCTTATTACATGTGGTATAGTGTGCATCATTGGATCCAGCAATCCTACAACACTAAACCCATAAACGGAAAACCTAGAAAAATTCTGTCTCTTTAACAGTTTCTTCTACTACAAGAGTTAGGCTGAATTATTTGTTTAAATCATGAAATCAACAGATATGGTTATGCAAACAATACTTTTGACAAAACTGGTAATTACTTTGCAATTAATTAAGGGCTGGCTTTCCTAACATGTTTTCTAATAGAGCCAAAGAAATACTTTAAGAATGGCTGTGTTTCGAATTCCAAATGTTTGTAATTAGTACAGAATTTATATTTCTTTATAAGAGGCTGTGTTTCGAATTCCAAATGTTTGTTATTAGTACAGAATTTATATAAGTCAACAATATAATTTAAGTTATGAAACAATTACTGATTTCACCCTGTAACAAAAGGTAGTAACTAGGAATAGTCAAAATAAATTAGAAAATCAATTACATACATAAAGCTAAGCACAAAATTAGATCTGGTGTTATATTCTTTAAAACTGAGGGTCAACCTGTCTCTTTTATGGAAATGCAGATTATACTCACATATCTCAATGATAATGAGTTGAAAGTGAAAAAAACGAATTTAAGGAGGCAGTGGCAAAACAAGAGAGAAAGTAAAAACATCCCGGCTTGCTTCATCACACACCCTGCATGAAAAATAACAAAAAAAGTCATCAGCAAAGGTGGCACAATATTTCTTACTAGTTAAGAAAGTTTGGTGCTGAAATTTCAATGAATGTAGAATCAACCAGTATGCATATATTTTTAAGTAAGAGTACAATGAGCTATTCTCTTTTTCCAGCAACTGTTGCTCCAATGCAGGAAAGTCAAAGCTTGACAGATACTCCCCACTTCTATGAAGACATCTATGTTGTGGTATCCACAGTCTGTTCTGCAGTTTTATTATTAAGTGCTGGACTTCTGATATATGTTGCAATACGCAGAAAGTAAGTTAGTGAAGCCCTAATATGTTTATTTGCTAATTTTTCTGGCTTTGTGTAGAAGTATTCTTCTTGCAGACAGTGCAAGGATAGTCTTGGTGGCAGAGCATGTCAGGATGCTCTTGAAAGTGCCAGCATTTGCAAGGCAGCTGCTGAAATGGACAATAAACGAAATTTCCAACAGATATATTCATCTTCACCAAGTAAATCAGATGAACATCATACTTCAAAACAAATGGATACATCATCTGGTAAGACAAACGTCATACTTTCTAGCAATAATATTTCTTGACTTTCTATTTTTAATAAGTAAGTAATGTACAGCACAGACATTCCTTGCTCACACACAAAAGCAAACCAGCTCACAAAAATGTAGGAGAGAATGTGAAGAAGAGCAATGAGATAATTTCTCAACTGTAACCTTTTTCTTATAATGTAGGCTCTTTTTTGTGAACATATTTATATATTAGGTTCATAATTATAAAAAACAAGTATCTAGCTGAAAAAAATGGAGATGTTAGACAAAGATATTTATTCTTTCTCATTTCACATGGAAAATACAATGATTTTGAAAATATTTCAGATATATATGAGATGAGTCCGTATGCTACATTTGCTGTTTCATCTGATTGTCCAAGATCAGTGAATCCAACAGCTTTAGATTATACAATTGAGTTCAAAACATTTGGACATTCAGAAAACAATAGCAGTGCTCAACATGAACGACCTCATCGAAGCAACAGGAAGCATCGAGGTATGTACATTCAAATTGCCTTCCTAAAAAGGTAGTCTAAAATAGTTTCAGGAATGGCTGGGTGTGGGTGGCAGTTCTCTGCCAAAGAAGGATGCAGGTGCATCAGAAGATGTCAGTAGATACAAATACTTCTTTATTACTGTTGGTTAGCAACCAATGGACTTTGAAGTTGCTAGCGTCAAGAGTGAGGTTGAACTTGAGGGGTTTAAATGTGACTGCTCCCGGCTGACTTTACAGAAGTAAATTATCAGTAGTACATAATGATTTCCTGCTGGAGTTTGAGAAAATGGCCCAAGTATATCCATGACAATCATATGAAATGGTTTATTTGCCTTGGGTAAACTCTGCAAGGAAGTGTTTTGATGACTGAGTTCTGTCCTTTGATCACATGTGACAATATTTTTTGTGTAATGACTGCCATCCTGTTTGCACTCATCCACCAGTCATTTTGTGAAACTCTGTGTTCTGTGGCTCTGCAGGCACATTATCCAGCTAAAACTGAACCATGAGTTTGCCTCTATATCTTGCTTTGTAATTTTTCGGGTATCACTATGCATAACCTATATCTTGTCTTCCTGTAGGGTACTCTGTCTTCTGTGTTCGATTGTAGCTGCTGATAAAGTGAGTAAAAGTTCTGCAGCAGGAAAGGGAATTAGTCAAAACTGTCAAATGAATGCATTTCAAGTTTACAGCTAATTGGGACTTCACTAAGTCATGAGATTTCACATATAAGAGGAAGGAAGGAAGAAGGAAGATCAGAGTTTAACATCCCATTGATAGCATGGTCATTAGAGAAGGAGCACAAGTTCAGATTATGAAAGGATGGGGAAAGAAATCGTTCACGCCTTTTTCAAAGGAACAGTCATGGCATTTGAAAGGAGTGATTTAGGGAAATCACAGAAAACCTAAATCTGGATGACTGGATGGGCAGCATGAGCTGCACAAATCACATTCTGTTCCATTCTAAGTCAGTAGTAAGTCAGCTGTACATCATAAACCCATCAGTGTTTTCCAGAGGGTGGTTGGCACTCAACAAAAGGCTGAAAGGCTTTGACTGAGTTACCAGATATAACAGTTGGGATGACATGACGTGTTTGACAAGCATGTGCTTTTACTTCGATGGCACCCGCCTATAGAAGTTCAAAAACAGTGAAGAGAAACTTAATAGATTGAACAAATTCCATCTAAACTGAAGGAAACATCTGGTGACAATCAAAAGCAAGTCAATTTCACAGAAGAATGATTAAAGAACAGGGCCCAACACTATGGTGAAACAACACCATAGATGCAAAATGTTTTGGCCCTTTGCAGCATTGTGAATCAGCATATGACAGAAGGCAAGAAAAACCCACATTCAATGAAAGGATTCACACAAGACATGTACCATGCTCTTTTGACAAAAGGATGTTACAACAACAGAACAATTCATCAAGTGGTGCCACTGCACCAAGGAAACAAATAAATAAATAAATAAAAGTTGGATGAAAGAGATATGATCAACTCTCAAATGTGATCCTCTGGGAGTTGTGGAAGACCAAGACCTCACTTCTCTCAAATGCCAGAAAGTAAGACAAGAGATACAGCAGTGTATGGCAGCCAGGAATGAAAGACCAAGTACACAACAGATAGTGGCCAAGGGCATTGACCCCATGTTTCAGGAGGTAATAGAGAATGTCGAAGATGAAGTGCATCAGTCTTTGCCACCTGTCTCCATCACAAGTTGAACAGACCATGAAGAACGGACTCAGCCAACTAAGAGACCTATGCAACCACCATCAAATGACAATACAGCATATGACTAACCCAGCTACAAGTAACTACTCCACCAAGATAACAGGACATCTCATCATAGTAACTGATGGTGAACCTGTCTGGGCACCAGTCAATGCAATCAATACAGGGACTTCTTTTCCTGTAATGTCAAATGCTACCATTGCTATCTAAAGAATACTGTTGTTGTTGTTGTTGTGGTCTTCAGTCCTGAGACTGGTTTGAGGCAGTTCTCCATGCTAATCTATCCTGTGCAAGCTCCTTCATTTCCCAGTACCACCGAGCGAGGTGGCGCAGTGGTTAGACACTGGACTCGCATTCGAGAGGACGACGGTTCAATCCCGCGTCCAGCCATCCTTATTTAGATGTGATTTGAGACTTTCTCGGCATATTCCATTCGTGAAATCTTCTCGGGTGATCAGCCGAGTAAAGGCGTCGTCTTCTCGCAACGTTTCGAAGGGTTTCGTACCCATCATCTTCAAGCGAAGTCCACTTCGCTTGAAGATGATGGGTACGAAACCCTTCGAAACGTTGCGAGAAGACGACGCCTTTACTCGGCTGATCACCCGAGAAGATTTCACGCATCCTTATTTAGGTTTTCCGTGATTTCCCTAAATCATTCCAGGCAAATGCCGGGATGGTTCCTCTGAAAGGGCACGGCCGACTTCCTTCCCCATCCTTCCCTAATCCGATGAGACCGATGACCACGCTGTCTGGTCTCCTTCCCCAAACAACCAACCAACCAACCAATCTCCCAGTACCTACTGCAGCCTACGTCCTTCTGAATCTGCTTAGTGTATTCATCTCTTGGTCTCCCTCTACGATTTTTACCCTCCACACTGCCCTCCAATGCTAAATTTGTGATCCCTTGATGCCTCAGGACATGTCCTACTAACCGATCCCTTCTTCTAGTCAAGTTGTGCCACAAACTTCTCTTCTCCCCAGTCCTATTCAATACCTCCTCATTAGTTATGTGATCTACCCACCTAATCTTCAACATTCTTCTGTAGCACCACATTTCGAAAGCTTCTATTCTCTTCTTGTCTAAACTATTTATTGTCCATACACTCCATACAAATATTTTCAGAAACGACTTCCTGATACTTAAATCTATACTCGATGTTAACAAATTTCTCTTCTTCAGAAATGCTTTCCTTGCCACTGCCAGTCTACATTTTATATCCTCTCTACTTCAACCATCATCAATTATTTTGCTCCCCAAATAGCAAAACTCCTTTACTACTTTAAGTGTCTCATTCATCATCATCATCATCATCATCATCATCATCATCATCATCATCATCATCATTTAAGACTGATTATGTCTTTCAGCGTTCAGTCTGGAGCATAGCCCCCCTTATACAGTTCCTCCATGATCCCCTATTCAGTGCTAACATTGGTGCCTCTTCTGATGTTAAACCTATTACTTCAAAATCATTCTTAACCGAATCCAGGTACCTTCTCCTCGGTCTGCCCCGACTCCTCCTACCCTCTACTGCTGAATCCATGAGTCTCTTGGGTAACCTTGCTTCTCCCATGCGTGTAACATGACCCCACCATCTAAGCCTGTTCGCCCTGACTGCTACATCTATAGAGTTCATTCCCAGTTTTTCTTTGATTTCCTCATTGTGGACACCCTTCTGCCATTGTTCCCATCTACTAGTACCTGCAATCATCCTAGCTACTTTCATATCCGTAACCTCAACCTTGTTGATAAGGTAACTGAATCCACCCAGCTTTCGCTCCCATACAACAAAGTTGGTCGAAAGATTGAACGGTGCACAGATAACTTAGTTTTGGTACTGACTTCCTTCTTGCAGAAGAGAGTAGATCGTAGCTGAGCGCTCACTGCATTAGCTTTGCTACACCTCGCTTCCAGTTCTTTCACTATGTTGCCATCCTGTGAGAATATGCATCCTAAGTACTTGAAACCGTCCACCTGTTCTAACTTTGTTCCTCCTATTTGGCACTCAATCCGTTTATATTTCTTTCCCACTGACATTACTTTCGTTTTGGAGATGCTAATCTTCATACCATAGTCCTTACATTTCTGATCTAGCTCTGAAATATTACTTTGCAAACTATCAATCAAATCTGCCATCATAACTAAGTCATCTGCATACGCAAGACTGCTTATTTTGTGTTCACATATCTTAATCTCACCCAGCCAGTCTATTGTTTTCAACATATGATCCATAAATAATATGAACAACAGTGGAGACAGGTTGCAGCCTTGTCTTACCCCTGAAACTACTCTGAACCATGAACTCATTTTACCGTCAACTCTAACTGCTGCCTGACTATCCATGTAAAGACCTTTAATTGCTTGCAAAAGTTTGCCTCCTATTCCATAATCTTGTAGAACAGACAATAACTTCCTCCTAGGAACCCGGTCATATGCCTTTTCTAGATCTATAAAGCATAGATACAATTCCCCGTTCCACTCATAACACTTCTCCATTATTTGCCGTAAGCTAAAGATCTGGTCCTGACAACCTCTAAGAGGCCTAAACCCACACTGATTTTCATCCAATTGGTCCTCAACTAATACTCGCACTTTCCTTTCAACAATACCTGAGAAGATTTTACCCACAACGCTGATTAAAGAGATACCTCTGTAGTTGTTACAATCTTTTCTGTTTCCATGTTTAAAGATTGGTGTGATTACTGCTTTTGTCCAGTCTGATGGAACCTGTCCCAACTCCCAGGCCATTTCAATTATCCTGTGTAGCCATTTAAGACCTGACATTCCACTGTATTTGAGGAGTTCCGACTTAATTTCATCCACCCCAGCCGCTTTATTGCACTGCAATCTATTGACCATTTTTTCCACTTCCTCAAATGTGATCCTATTTCCATCATCATTCCTATCCCATTCTACCTCGAAATCTGAAACATTACTGATCGCATTTTCACCTACATTGAGCAACTCTTCAAAATACTCCCTCCATCTGCCCAAGGCATCCACAGGATTCACCAGCAGTTTTCCTGACCTGTCCAAAATACTTGTCATTTCCTTCTTACCTCCCTTTCGAAGACTGCTAATTACACTCCAGAATGGTTTTCCAGCAGCTTGACCCATAGTCTCCAACCTGTTTCCAAAGTCTTCCCACGATTTCTTCTTGGATGCTGCAATCATCTGTTTGGCTTTGTTTCTTTCTTCAACATAACTTTCTCTGTCTACCTGGGTTCTGGTATGTAGCCATTTTTGATACGCCTTCTTTTTCCTTTTGCAGGCTGCCTTGACTGTATCATTCCACCAAGCTGTTTGCTTTATCCTACTTTTACACACTACTGTTCCAAGACATTCTTTAGCCACTTCGAGTACTGTGTCCCTGTACCTTGTCCATTTCTTTTCCAATGACTGTAATTGACTACATTCAACTAACTGGTACCTTTCTGAGATCGCTGTTATGTACTTGTGCCTGATTTCCTTATCCTGAAGTTTCTCCACTCTTATCCTCCTACATATACCTGACCTCCTGCACTTTCGGCCTCACAATCCCAATTTCACTGCAGATTAAATAATGATCAGTGTCATCAAAGAATCCCCTGAATACACATGTGTCCCTCATAGCCTTCCTGAATTCCTGATCTGTTATTATATAGTCAATGACAGATCTGGTTCCCCTGCCTTCCCAAGTATACCGGTGAATGTTCTTATGTTTAAAAAAGGAGTTTGTGATTACTAAGCCCATACTGCCACAGAAATCCAAGAGTTGTTTCCCGTTCCTGTTGGCCTCCATATCCTCTCCATATTTACCCATAACCTTTTCATACCCTTCTGTTCGATTTCCAATCCTGGCGTTAAAATCACCCATTAGCAGAACACTGTCCTTGTCCCTTACTCTAACAACTACATCACTGAGTGCCTCATAAAAACTATCCATCTTGATGTGTCCCTTCACAATGTGAATATACTGACACAATCCTAATTTTCTTGCTAGACACTGTCAAATCTATCCACATCAGTCGTTCGTTTACATACCTTATTGCAACTACGCTGGGTTCCATTTCTTTCCTGATGTAAAGCCCTACACCCCATTGTGCTATTCCTGCTTTTGACTCCTGGCAGGTAGACCTTGTATTCTCCTACTTCCTCTTCTTTCTCACCCCTTACCCGAATGTCACTAACAGCTAAAACGTCCAGCCCAATTTTACTTGCAGCCTCTGCCAGCTCTACCTTCTTCCCAGAGTAGCCCCCATTGATATTAATAACTCCCCATCTCATTACCATTTGTTTGCCAAGTCGTATCTTAGGAGTCCCTGGTTTGTCAGTTAGAGGTGGGACTCCGTCACCTCCAAGGGTCCGAGGCATTTTGCTCTGATTGTTGCCAGCATCATATTTAAAGTACCAGGGAAGCAGGTTGCTAGCCTTACTTGCCCTGAGTCCCATTGGGTTTTACCCCTAACGGCTGTGGGACTAACCGGTGGATTTGGTAGTCTTTGCCGTATGAGCACAAAGGTGACCACGACTCAGAATATGTCCGAGATGCCCATCCTTATTCCAAAGTAACTGGTATCCCGACTGTCGGGACCACTTACTTGGCCACTCATACGTTGCCCGTGGTTCATGAACTAGGACATGACTACAGGAACTCACACCATGAACCACTCTCATTTCCTAATCTAATTCCCTCAGCATCACCCGACTTAATTCGACTACATTCCATTATCATCGTTTTGCTTTTGCTGATGTTCATCTTATATTCTCCTTTCAAGACACTGTCCATTCCATTCAACTGCTCTTCCAAGTCCTTTGCTGTCTCTGACAGAATTACTATGTCATTGGAAAACCTCAAAGTTTTTATTTCTTCTCCCTGGATTTTAATACCTACTCCAAATTTTTTCTTTTGTTTCCTTTACTGCTTACTCAATATACAGATTGAATAACATTGGGGAGAGGCTACAAACCTGTCTCACTCACTTCCCAACCACTGCTTCCCTTTCATGCCCCTCGACTCTTATAACTGCCATCTGGTTTCTGTACAAAATGTAAATAGCCTTTCGCTCCCTGTATTTTACCCCTTCCACCTTTAGAATTTGAAAGAGAGTATTCCAGTCAACATTGTCAAAAGCTTTCTCTAAGTCTACAAATGCTGGAAACGTAGGTTTGCATTTGCTGAATCTTCCTTCTAAGATAAGTCGTAAGGTCAGTATTGCCTCACGTGTTCCAACATTTCTACGGAATCCAAACTGATCTTCCCTGAGGTCAGCTTCTACCAGTTTTTCCATTCGTCTGTAAATAATTCGCGTTAGTATTTTGCAGCTGTGACTTATTAAACTGATTGTTCAGTAATTTTCACATCTGTAAACACCTGCTTTCTTTGGGATTGGAATTATTATATTCTTCTTGAAGTCTGAGGGTATTTCGCCTGTCTCGTATATCTTGCTCACCAGATGGTACAGTTTTGTCAGGACTGGCTCTCCCAAGGCTGTCAGTAGTTCTAATGGAATGTTGTCTACTCCCTGGGCCTTGTTTCGACTCAGGTCCTTGTTTCGACTCAGATCAGAATACTATGGTTTGTGATATGAATATAATCATGTTGAAGATCATGAATTGGAAATACATCTAGCCAACAGGAACATCTATTGCAAAAATAACTATTGCTGATAGAACACAGCCCTTAGAATTTGCTGTTTTAAAATACTGTAGTTATGATTTTATTCTCAGATGGGACTTCTGGCAAGCATCACAAGCAATCATAGGCTGTGGAAGATCACAGTTCCAGATTGACAAAGCTATTCCAACAAGCACACATAACAAAGATTCATCTGGGTCATTTTTGACCAGATTGTTATCCAACATCTTAAGACACTATTAACTGTTAATAGGATCAATCCTGACCAAGGAACAATGTCAGGGATTATTATCCATTCTGCATCAGTTTCCAGAGTGGGGAAAAAACAGATCAAGTGGTGCACGATGAAACACTGTATCAACATTGGAGATCACCCACCATTTAGCTGACACTCATATAGTGTGCCAATCATATAATGCGTCATCACCTGAATGACGGATAATTTAGGAAGAAGTGGTGAAGATGCTGCAAGATGACATACCTGAATCTTCAGTGAGTCTTCAGATATCTCTGGTAGTCCTTGTGAAAGAGGACAGCATGTGGCATTTCTGCGTCGACTCCTGACAACTGAAAAAAGTCACAAAGAAAGATGTCTATCAATTGATACACATTCATAACAACCTAAACTGCTTGAAAGGAGTGCAGCATTTCTGAACTATGGACATTGAGATGCCCTACTGGGCAAGGCTGACTGGGAAAAGACCACCTTCATAACTCCTGTGTTCAAAGGAGGCTCTGTGTGTTCAAAGTTATACCAGTTGAACTGTGTAATGCTCCAGTCACCTTTGAACAGAAGATAGACAACCTGCTTCAACACCTTTAATGGATGACATGTCTTTGCTACCTCAGTGACATTTTCTTTTTTTCAAAAATATTTGAAGAATATTTAAGCCGACTGACAATTGTATTCAGTTTTGTTCAGACAGCACGTATCAACCTGAATCCATAAAAGGGGCTCTTTGTCGCCCAAGAGATAAAAGTCTTTGGGCACGTTGATGGAATCTGTCCTGATTCAGAGGATATAAGAGCAGTCACAGATTTTCCAACTCCTCAGAACATTTCTGATGCAAGAAATTTTCTCAGAATGTGATCATATTACCAGCAATTCATAAAGGACCTCTTGACAAAGGTACATCTCTTGCAAGAACTACTGCAAGGAGATGCCATATTTTTCTGGAACAACGCAGAAGAAAGATTTTTTCTTGGCCTTAAGGAAGGAATGCTAACATCTCCAGCTCTAAGATTGTATGACAAGAATGCTGAGACAGAACTTCATACTGCCATTAGCAGTTTTGGGATAGGGACAGTTCTTCTACAAATTCAAGGAGTTGTGGTAGTGTATGCTTCCAATGTGCTCTCCAAGTCTAAAACAAAGTACTCTAGAACTGAGAAAGAGGGCCTTGCAGTTGTTTGGGCCATTAGAAAATTCCATTTGTATTTATTTGGCAAACCTTTCACTGTTCTGATGGATCACCATTCTCTGTCCTGGCTGATTAGCCTGAAGCATCCATCAGGTTGTCTCATGAGAGCGGCTTTGAAGCTTCAGGAGTATAATATCACATGGTACACAAAAGTGGATGCAAACACCAGGATGCTGACTGCCTTTCAAGAAAGCCTTTGGCAGAACACATGAGCATGGACGAAATCCCAATCATCAGTGTATTAAATGACATTCCTGCTAAACACAAGAAAGTTCCAGCATTGCTGAAAACATGTAAGTCTTGAAGATTGAGCAACCAGCCAAAAGTGGATTCCAATTAATAGACTGAACATCATTAAGAGGAACTATGATTCGACTGGTGTTATTGGTTGCTTGTCATCAAAGCTCATCCATAGCCAATGATCCTGAAGTATTTTCATGATTCTCCAGAATCTGTTCACTTGGGATTTATAAAGATGCTACACCAAATCTGATGCAGATACCAATGGCCCAGTTTCTACTGATACATTAGACACTATGTGGTCCATGGCAAGGAAACGCCAATGCATTTACCTCTGCGGTATTTAGTATCACCCACTATGCTGTCACCAAATCTGTGTCAACTGCCAAAGGTCCTGAAACTGCAAGGTCTCTTGTAGGAGACATCATTCTGAAGCATGGAGCCTACCATGTGATGATATCTGATCACAGAGAAGTTTTCCATTGGGCTAGTATCAGTGATAATTTCATGTAGCAACATAATTCCCAGGATGATTGCTGCCTACCATCCACAGAAGAATAGCATCACAGAATGCTTTAATAAGATGTTGTCAGATATGCTCTTGATGTGTTCTGATGTCAGAGAGATTGGGGTAAATATGCATGTCACAACATTGGCATACAACACACTGTAGCAGTGCACTACAAGCTTCACACTGGTCTTTCTGCTCCATGGCCACAAACCTGAAACAACAGTAGTTATAATCTTCCTGTTTCAACCAGATGATAGCTCAGATGACTACATAAAACACCTCATCACCAGGACCGAAGCTGGGAGGTTGCTGGTTTGCATAGTGACTCTGATTGTGCAGGAGAAGTACAAATAATGCTATAATGCCAAATACTGTCCATTGTGTATCTTCTGCAATATTTAATTCTTGGTGCACAACACTCATGGAATCAGCTGTATTATGGAGTTTTAGACTCTTGCCCTAATACAAAGGTGATCAGTGGTGCAACAAGAATAGAAGCCTCTGAATTGTGCTGCTACAGAAGAATGCTGAAGATTGAATGTAAAAATGTAATGAGAATGAAGATTGAATGGGTGGATTGAGTAACTGGTGAAGAGGTAGGTACTGAATAAAATCAAAGAGAGAAGAAATATGTGGCACAGCTTTAATAAAAGGAGGGATAACTGAGAAGATGTGTCCTGAGGCAACAAGGAATATTTATTTCAGAATAAAATTGAGTCATCAGTTGGACAGATCTTTTTATTTCACTTTACCTGTTTCAAGAAATTAATTTGTCATCTTCAGAAACCTACAAAATTAGCGATATCATAAAACATTCGATCTTGACCATAAATTTACATAAAACATAAGAAGTGTATTACAGAAATGTACTTTCCTGTTAATAATGGCAATATCATAAAACATTCGATCTTGGCCATAAATTTACATAAAGCATAAGAAGTGTATTACAGAAATGTACTTTCCTGTTAATAATGGTCTGTCTGACAATGATGCACAGCTAGTCACAGTATATGACTTAACTCCATACAGTAATGCAAAACAGTCTTCCAAAATAGTGCGTTCAATTAACGATTAGCAATTGCAAATTTTAGGGAAAGCTTGTAACAATTAGACTGGGATGAGGTTTACAGTGAATCTAATTCCAATTTAAAATTTAATCTACTTCATGATACCTTTGTAAGTACAGGGTTATTCTAAATTATGGACGCATTTTCAAAAAGTCGTATGTATTCAAGTATAAATCCAAAATGAACAAGCTTTATGCCAAATTTTTGGCAGGCAGTGATGGTTTCAGAAGCAGCCAGTAGAGTTCGCATGGCAATAGGGCCGTCATTCCATTTCACTGTCAGTTGTGAGTGAGATTGTGACTATGGAGCACAGGGTTTTCTACATTCTTGAGTTTACGAAAAGTGTCACAAATTGAAGTGCAGTGGGCATTTCATACCAAATTTGGTATTCAACCACCAACTCACAAAAGCATTAGCCATTGGTTTAAGCAATTTAAACAGACTGGGAGTGTGCACAAAGGAAAAAGCACAGGCCAATTGCGTGTATCAGAGGATGATGTCCGACGGATTGAAGGAAGTTTTGTGCACAGTCCTAGTAAGTCTACCAATAGAGCCGGTCGAGAACTTGGAATACCCCAACCAACTGTATGGGAAGTTCTGAGACAACATTTGCTGTACTAGCTCTACTGATTAAAAAATGTGCAAGTTCTCAACCCCAATGACAGATAGAAGCATCTTGCATTTTGTGGTTATGTGCTAGCAGAGATGGAGGATGATGCATTTCTACAGCATGTAATTTTTAGCAAAGAAGCCACGTTGAACATTTATCACATTTGTAATTATTAAATAAACATTAAAAACTAATTACTTACAAATTATTACATTTATTAAATTGGTATCAAACATTATGAAAAAAACTTTGAAACTTCCTCTTTTCATTGGTATTAAGCTTGTTCATTTTGGATTTGTACTTGAACAAAGTTTTGAAAATCATTCAGACTAACTCTGTATATTTGTAAACAGTTTTCCTAAGAAAATAGTGAAACATAATTGTATGAAACCAGCTAAAGAGCCATGGTCAACTAAAGGCAGAAAAATATCTTGTAAATAGAAAAGGGAAATGTATCTTATAGCTAGATGGAGTAATGATCCAGAAACTGTCAAACATAATAAAAATTACTGCACTGTATGAAGAAAAGTTATTAAAAAGGTCCAGAAGTATGTGTGTTACATATTAGTACAAGTACCTCTGATAAAAAAATGAAACCAAGTTGGAATACTGTTAAAAGAAAAACTGAGAGCACAGGAAGACTGCACATAGAAAACTCAATGAAAAGTTTGTTAACAAAAAATCAGAAGTAGAAAATATTATTAACAACGATTTGTAAGTGTTTCAGAGAAAATAGGGTTTAGCTATTTATTAGAAAATGCACTGCTATATATGGAAGAGGCAATGCCTATGCAATTTGATAAAACTGCAATCCAACCCACCTCTCCTACTGAAATTAGGAAAACAATAAATTCACTCAAAAAGTAAAAGTTCCATTTGTTCCATCCTGTTGGAAGTAACTGTAGGTCTTTCCCTCATCCAGTAATGCTGCATCTAATCACATCCACTCATCCAGGCCACTTTTACTTGCACCACCCTGTATAATTAAGATATATAGGAAGTCTTATGTATAAAACATATGAAAAACATCACACATAGTTCAATATCAGTAGGAATAGGCTAATTTTCACATTTATAAGAGATGCGGCACAATCAAAATAGTGTCTGTTTTTCAATGCAGACACATCATTCAACAGAGCTTTTAAATTTAGGTAGGAATGTTTATATATTTTGTATTCTTCCAAAAGGTTCTTCCTTCACAGGAAGATGTGTGAAGGATCGGCACTTGGTACTGGGATTGAAAGTTGACCCTCAGTATCAACAAATTAACATATTGCACTAAATAGGCCTATTATTTTTTCTATGGCAGTCAAAAGAAAATGAGACGTCCAGAAAAGAAGTAAGTAAACTGTTCATTATTTCAAAAGTAAACATTATAACAGTTAATATATTTATCCCTCTGTGACACGGTTCAGTCAATGCCTTCATGGAAAAATGTGTCTAGGTCCACATGATGGTAAGGTTGTTTTTACCACTCTGCAGAAGTTTAGTAGGGAAGGCCTTATACTTCCTTCATGCAGTCCCAATCTCTCCCCATGCAATTTACATACATCTGTGACTATCATTTGCTTTGAACAAAGAGGTGCACTCCTGGGTAAAATCATGGCTTTGTAGGCAAAGACAAACATTTTTCCATGAAGCCTCTTACTGAGTGACTGTCTTGACTCACAGCAGGATAAATATACAAACAGTTACGGTGATTATCTTTGAAATCATAAATCAACAGTTCACTTACTTTTATTTCATCTGTCCCAAGTTTTATTTGACTGGTCCTTGTATGATTATACAATTAGAGAACAATCACTGGAAGCAATAACATCAATGAAATATCTGGGATGATGGCAGACAGATTCATTGGAAGAATCCTCAGGAAGTGTACCATAGTCCACCCACAAAACAGGATGCTTACAAAATCTTCATTCAACGAATACTTGAATTGATTGTTGGTGTGAGATTGGTACCAGACAGGATTGATAGAAGAAATACAGAAGATCGAAAGAAAAGCATCAAGTTTTGTCACATGTTCATTTAGTAAGCATGAAATCATTATGAAGATGTCATCCAACTCCAGTGGCAGATATTACAAGAGAGGCATAGTGCATCACAGTGTGGTTCACTGTTCAAATTCTGAGAGCTTACATTCCTAGGGGCAGCGGCAACCAATATATTTTTTCTTCCTATGTCAAACAACGGAAAATCCAGAATGGCATAATGACAATAATATGAAAAGGATAGATCACTACTCACCATACAGAAGAGATGTTGAATCATAGACAGGCACAACAAAAAGACTACTAGTAATGTAGGCTTTCAGCCATAAGGCTTTCTTCTGGAATAGACAACGCACACACAGAGATTCACACAAACTCAGCTCACACTCACATGACCACTGTCTCTGGTTGCCAAGACCAGACTGCCAGCAACTGTACACTATAGGAGAAGCAATCTGGGTGGTGGGGATAAGAATTAGGCAGGGTGATGAGGGGGAGGGAGAGCAGCGTATGAGTGGGGTATGGTAAAATAATGTTTGTGAGAGCTTACAGAGATTAGGTGGAGAGACGGTGGGGCAGCTAGTTACTGTCAGGACATTGGCCGGAGGGTGGGGTGGGGCTGGTAAAGGAGAGAGGTAAGAAGACTGTGCCAGTATGTGTGGAATAAAAGGCTGTGGAGTGGCAACAGGGAAGGGATAAGTTAGGTGAAGGACAATGACTATGACTAATGAAGGTTGAGGCCAGGCGGGTGACAGGAACATAGGATAAATTGCAGGGAGAATTCACACCTGCAAAATTAAGGAAAGGTGGTATTCGTGAGAAGGGCCCAGATGGCACAGGCTATGAAGCAGTCATTAGAATGAAGAACATTGTGATGGGCAGCTTGCTTAGCAACCAGGTGCTCCACCTGTTTCTTGGTCAAAGTTTGTTGGTGGCCATTCTGGTGGTCAGACAACTCGTTGGTTGTCATGCTCACATAGAATAAAGCACAGTCGTTGCAGCTTAGCTTGTAGATCATTTGACTTGCTTCAAAGGTAGCCCTGCCTTTGATGGGATAGGTGGTGCTCATGACTGGACTTGAGTAGGTGATGGTGTGAAGATGTATGGGATAGGTCTTCCATCTATGTATATTAGAGGAATATCAGCCATGAGGCGAGGTGCTGGGGGCAGGGGTTGTGTAGGGATGGACAAGGATAATGTGTAGGTTCGATGGGCAGTGTAATACTACTGCGAGAGAAGTGATATAGGATAGTGGTTAGGACATTCCTCATTTCAGGGCACAATCAGAGGAAGTCGAAATCCTGACACAGAATGTGATTCAATTGCTCCAGTCTTGGGTAGTACTGAGCCACGAGAAGTATTCTCCTCTGTGGTCAGACGATGGGATTTTGATAAGTGGTGGGTGTCTGGAGAGATAAGGCATGAGAGATCTGTTTCTGGAAAGGTCTGGGAGGGTAATTATGGTCTGTGAAGACCTAGACACTTGCTACATTTTGAGTTGGACTGCTCATTACTACAGATGTGACAGCCAAGGATTGCTAGACTGTATGTAATGGCAGCTGTCAGAGTGGAGGTATTGCCAGTTGTTGGTAGGTCTGATAAAGAATGAAGATGCTGATGCAGCCAATTTGGTATGTCTGATAAAGAATGAAGATGTTGATGCAGCCAGCATTGAGGTGATAGTCACCATCAAGGAATGTGGATTGTTGAGCTGAGGAGGACCACATGAAGTGAATAGGGAAGAAGGTGTTGAGGTTATATAGGAATGTGGATAGGGTGTTCTAACTCTCAAGCCACATCACAAAGATGTCATCAATGAATCTGAACAAGGTGAGGGGTTTGTAATTTTGGGTGTTTAGGAGGGATTCCTAAAGATGGTCTGTGAATAGGTTGACATAGGATTGTGCCATGCAGGTGCCCACCGCCATACCCCAGGTTTATTTGCAAGTGATGCATTCAAAGGAGAAGTAATTGTGGGTGAGGATGTAGTTGTTCATGATGATCAGGAAGGAGGCTGTATGTTTGGTTTCCATCAGGCACTGGGAAAGGTAGTGTTCAATGGTGGCTTGGTCATGGGCCTTAGGGATGTTAGTGTAAAGGGATGTTATGTCAATAGTGACGAGCAGGGTACTGTATGGTAAAGGAACAGGAACTGTGGGGAGTTGGTGGGGGAAATGGTTGGTATCTTTTATATAGGAGGGTAGGTTTGTGGGTAATAGGCTGAGGGTGTTGGTCCACAAGAGCAGAGATTCTCCCAGTGGGGGCACAGCAAGTGGCCACAATGGGTCATCCTGGGTGATTCGGTTTATGGACTTTACAAAGCATGTAGAATGTAGGAGTGTGGGGAGTGGTAGTGGTGAGGATAGAGATAGACTCTGTGGCGAGGTTCTGTGCTGGGCAATAGGCCGGTAGGAAAAGGCAAAAATGCACTGAAATCGACATGAAAATCCATCCATTTTCTGTCCTTTTTGTAATTTTTCCCACTTAGTTTTGTTGTATTGTGAATTTATTCACATGTATATCTATGTTATTTGTGTATTTTTATGACTGTTTATCTTCCTTCATGGATTCTTGCACCTTCCATCTGCACCAATACAGAAAAGTGTCCTGTTCCTCCATTACTGCTTGGTTTATGGAATTCCTCTCAGATTGCATTACCATCAAATTACACATCACTGGCTGCAATCCTTCCTTCCACAATGACTTCAATCTGTTGAGATTCCACCATTCCTTAACCCTCACCAACATAGTCCTGCAAAACCAAGCCAATCAGGCCCAAACTTCTTTGCGGTACCTCCTCTCCATCTGCAAAATTCTCCTGCTGTGCAATCCGAAATTCCTGGATCTCATCTTACATACTGAAATTCTTACCCTCCAGAAACTGGAGCAGCATGCATTACACCACCTCAAAAAACTCTGCAACCTGGTCACTTCCTACTCCTGCCTTAGAATGCCACTATCCACCCCTCTACAACAGCCTCCAAACCTCCCACACTTTCCCTCATGGCCAACAAACCCACCCTTCCTAAAGCCCATAAACTCAACCACCCCATTGTGGCTGCCTACTATGCCCCCACTGAGAGAATCTGCACTCTTCTGTGGGCCAACACTTTCTGCCTATTACCTGCAACCTAACCTCTTACATAAAAGGTGCCAACCATTTCCTCCACAGACTCTTCACAGTTTCTATTCCTTTACCACACAGTGCCCTGATTGTCACTATCTATGCCACCTCCCTTTACACAACATCCCTACTGCCAATGGCATAGTCACCATTGAACAATACCTTTCCCGAAGCCTGACAGATTCCAAACCTACAACATCCTTCCTGGTCACCATGACCAACTACACCTTCCTTCTCCTGTGATGGCATCATCTACAAACAAATCTGGTGTATAACAGTTGGCACCTACTTAGCACCATCCTATGCCAACCTATTCATAGGCTATCTTGAGGACTTCTTCCTAAACACCCAAAATCCCAAGCCCCTCACCTAGTTCAGATTCACTGATGACATCTTCATGATCTGGATTGAGAGTGCGAACACCCTATCCACATCCCCCCAGAACCTCAACACCTTCTGCCCCATTCACTTCACCTGGTCCTTCTCAACCCAACACGCCACCTTTCTCAATGTTGAGCTCCACCTCAAAGATGGCTAAAGCAGTACCTCTGTCCTTATCTGAATCACATTCTGTGCCAGGATTTCAACTACCTCTGATCATGCCCTGAAATGAGAAATGTCCTACCCACCATCCTGCTCACCCCTCTCACAGTAGTATTCCACTGCCCAGAGAATATGCTTGTCCATCTCTATACAATCCCTGCTCCCAACAACTTGCCTCATGGCTAATATCGCTCTAATAGACCTAGATGCAAGACCTGTCCCATACATCCTTTCACCATCACCTGCTACAGTACAGTCACAAGCATCACCTATCACATCAAAAGCAGAACTAGCTGTGAAACCAGTCATGTGATATACAAGCTAAACTACAACTGTTGTGCTTCATTCTATGTGGGCATGATGATCAACAAGCTGTCTGAGCACAGGAATGGCCATCGAACGTGGGTATGCGAGTATCGGGGCCCCTTAGGAACATGGCTGCCAAGGAGGGGAAGGAAACCAGTGTGCACTCCATGTGCATTCTAGAGGGAGTCATTCCAGATGTGGAATGGGTGCTTTTGGATGCCATGAAGAGTACAGGGTGCAGCCAACTGCAGGTGGTGACTCATGTTGGTACCAATGACATGTGTCACTTTGGATTGGAGTAGATTCTGTCTGGTTTCGGGCGGCTAGCGGAAGTGGTAAAGACTGCCAGTCTTGTTTCCTAGATTAAGACAGAGCTCACCATCTGCAGCATCGTCAACAGAACCGACTGTGGTCCTTTGGTGCAGATCCGAGTGGAAGGTCTGAATCAGAGGCTCAGTTGGTTCTGTGACCATGTAGGCTGCAGATTCCTTGACTTGCGCCATCGGGTGGTGTGTTTCCGGGTTCCGCTTAATAGGACAGGAGTCCACTACACACAGGAGGTGGCTACATTGTTAGTGGGAGCTTTGTGGAAGGGACTGGGCATTTTTAGGTTAGAGGGTCTCAGGGAACCACAGAAGGGGCGTCCGTCTAAAAGTGGGCAGGTAAAACACAGTAAGGTAGTTCTAGAAATGATTGGTACTGTACTTGCAAACTGTCGTAGCAGTGTTGGGAAACAACCAGAGCTCCAAGCCCTAATAGAAAGCACTGAAGTTCAAATAGTTGTAGGTACAGAGAGCTGGCTAAAGCCAGAAATAATTTCAGCCGAAATTTTTTCAAACGATCTAACAGTGTTCAGGAAGTATAGATTAAATACAGTTGGTGGTGGAGTATTTATTGCTGTCAGAGGCAGTTTGCCTTGTAGTGAAATTGAAGTAGATAGTTTGTGTGAAATAGTATGGGTAGAGGTTATACCTGAAAATTGGACTAAACTATTAATTGGATCATTTTACCGACCCCCCGACTCAGAAGATATAGTTGCTGAACACTTTAAAGAAAACTTGAGTCTCGTTTCAAATAAGTACCCCGCTCATACAATTATAGTTGGTGGTGACTTCAATCTACCCTCTATATGCTGGAAAAATTATACGTTTAAAGCCAGTGGCAGGCATAAAACATCATCCGAAATTGTACTGAATGCTTTCTCAGAAAACTACTTTGAACAATTAATTCATGAGCCCACTCAAAGCATAAATGGTTGCAAAAGAATACTTGACCTGTTAGCAACAAATAATCCTGAACAAATAGTGAGTATTGTGACAAATACAGTGATTAGCGACCACAAGAAAGTTACTGCTAAGCTGAATACCGTAACACCTACAACCATCAAAAAGAAACGCAAAGTATATATATTTAAAAAAGCTGATAAAAATGCATAACGCTTTTTTAAGAGAGAGTCTTCACTTCTTCCGATCTGATCATGTAAGTGTTGCAAATTTGTGGAATGTTTTCAAAGAGATATTATCAACAGCAACTGAGAGATATATACCACATAAATTAATAAGTTATGGTACTGATACCCCATGGTCTACAAAATGGGTCAGATCATTGTATGCCAAATTTAAAAGAATGCAAAATCCCCAAGATTGGCAAAGTTTTACAGAAGTTCGAAATATAGTGTGTACTGCAATGTGAGATGCTTTTCATAATTTCCACAATGAAATTCTGTCTTGAAATCTGGCAGAAAACCCAAAGAGATTCTGGTCATACATAAAGCACACCAGTGGCAAGACACAATCATACCTTCACCGCGCAATAACAACGGTGAAGTCACTGATGACAGTGCCACTAAAGCAGAGTTATTAAACACCGTTTTCCAAAACTCCTTCCACCAAAGAAGATGAAGTAAATATTCCTGAATTCCAATCGAGAACAACTGCCAAGATGAGAAACATAGAAGTATATATCCTTGGTGTAACAAAGCAGCTTAAATCACTTAATAAAGTCAACGTTTCTGGTCCAGATTGTACACCAGTCAGGTTCCTCTCAGAGAATGCTGATAAAATAGCTCCATATTTAGCAATTATAGATCCGTACCTAAAGACTGGAAAAATGCTCAAGTCACACCAACACCCAAAAACAGAAGTAGGAGTAATCCATTTAATTACAGGCCTGTATCACTACATCGATTTGCAGTAGGTTTTTGGAACATATACGGTATTCGAACATTACGAAGTACCTCAAAGAAAATAATTTATTGACACTTAGTCAGCACGGTTTCAGAAAATAACGTGCTTGTGAAACACAACCAGCCCTTTATACTCATGAAGTAATGAGTGCTATCGACACGGGATGTCAAATTGATTCCATATTTTTATTTTTAGATTTCCAGAAAGCTTTCAACACCATTCCTCACAAGCGTCTTTTAACCCAATAGCGTGCCTATGGAGTATCGCCTCAGCTGTGCGACTGGATTCATGATTTCCTGTGAGAAAGGTCACACTTTGTAGTAATAGAGGGAAGTCACTAAGTAAAACAGAAGTAATATCCGGTGTTCCCCAAGGAAGTGTTATAGGCCCTCTATTGTTCTTGATCTATATTAATGACATAGGAGACAATCTGAGTAGCTGCTTTAGATTGTTTGCAGATGATGCTGTCATTTACCGTCTTGTAAAGTCATCAGATGATCAAAACGACTTGCAAAATGATTTAGATAAGATATCCATATGGTGCAAAAAGTGGCAATTGGCACTGAATAAAGAAAAGTGTGAAGTTATTCACATGAGTACTAAAAGAAATCAGCTAAATTTCGATTACACGATAAGTCACACAAATCGGAAGGCTGTAAATTCAGCTAAATACTTAGGGATTACAATTACAAATAACCTAAATTGGAACGATTACATGGATAAAATTGTGGGTAGAGCAAACCAAAGACTGTGATTCATTGGTAGAACACTTATAAGGAGCAACAGGTCTACTAAAGAGACTGCTTACATCATGCTTGTCCACCCTACTCTGGAATATTCCTGCGTGGCGTGGGATCCGCATCAGGTGGGACTGACAGATGACATCAAAAAAGTACAAAGAAGGACAGATTGTTTTGTATTATCGTGAAATAGGGGAGATAATATCACAGACATGATACATGAATTGGAGTGGCAATCATTAAAACAAAGGCATTTTTCGTTGCAATGGGATCTTCTCAGGAAATTTCAATCACCAGTTTTCTCCTCCGATTGCGAAAACATTTTGTTGGCACCCAGCTACACAGGGAGAAATGATCATCACGATAAAATAAGAGAAATCAGGGCTCACACAGAAAAATTTAAGTGCTCGGTTTTCCCGTGTGCCGTTCGAGAGTGGAACGGTAGAGAGACAGCTCGAAGGTGGTTCATTGAACCCTCCGCCAGGCACTTTATTGTGAATAGCACAGTAATCACGTAAATGTAGATGTGGCCAAGAAGTAGATGAACCACCCAGTTGCTGAGCAAGCTGACCATCACAATGTTCTTCATTCTAATGAACACTTCACAGCCTGTGCCATCTGGGCCCTTCTTACCAATACCAGCATTTCTGAATTGTAGAAATGGGAACTCCCCCTGCAATTTATCCTACGTTCCCGTACCCTCCTGGCCTCAGCCTTCATTAGTCATAGTCATTGTCCTTTACCCACCTCTCCCTTCCCTGTTGCCACTCCACAGCCTTCTATTCCACAAGTTCACCCACAGTCTTCTTACTTCTCTCCTTTATTGGCTCCACCCCACTCTGAGGCCAACATCTTGACAACACCTAGCTTCCCTACCTTTTTTTTTTTTTTTCCTGCTTCTCCCATCGTGCACAGTTGCTCACAATCTGGCCTTAGCAGCCATAGACAGTTGTTGTTGTTATGTGTGTGTGTGTGAATATGTATTTTGTAAAAGATAGTGAAAATAAAATTAGAAAGATACGAGCTCAAACAGAGATCTACCAACAAATGTTCTTCCTGTAGAACATTTACGATTGGAACAGCAAAGTGGGGAAGCGACAGTAGTTCTTGAAGTACCCTCTGCCACACACCATAATGTGGTTTAAAGAGTATATATGTAGATGAATCGTGGGGTATAAGAATTGCAGAGGGGACTATGGTTTGGGTACTGTGGACAGGTTTTAGTGGATGAAGCTGACAGTAATTATGCAGAACAACAACAACAACAACAAATTTAATAACATAATGTACTAGCTGAAGTACTTGCGATGTAGCCTAGAAATATTGTATCAATTTTCTCTTTGCCTTGTGCAGCTCACCAATGGAAGTATCACAAAAATATTGGCTTCAACTGATGAATCTCATACAAAATATGAAACTTTTGCTTGTCTCATGGAAAACTGATGTTTCTTGCTAGTGAGCTTTTGAGACACCCAACGGGCAATGTTTTCTTTCCACATTCAATTTCTGGGTATTCAGACTCGTATATAAACTCTCCAAATGTCTACAGGGAAACCAATACTTTCAAAAATAGAACTCTCTTTTTCATTGTATGAGAGGATCAATTAAAATTATAGTGGTTAAATAATGTTCCCAATTGTTATGGTACTGATGCAAGATGTAAAATATTACATGGAACTGAATAGCATGTGAGAGTGCATCCCCCTATTTTAACATGTCTGTGGAGTGAAGTAAGCACATGGACTAAGCAAGTTAACATATTAGGAACAGTGACAAGAGAAAGTATCAAATCTGCTTGCAAACAACGTGTTCCACACAGTAAAATGATAAAGAGCCAAAGGGAAAATATTACTTGACCGCAATATTATTGCACCTGGGAGTGAGCGAACTTCAGTTGGCTTATTTCGAGTTTTTATTGTGATATTTCTAGAGGATATGCTGAACCACTTGATAATATATACACACTTTCCTGAAGGCATTCACACTGTGATGAATTTTCCTTAGTCACCACTGCACTTGTTTACTGCATTGTCACTGCATGTTTCGAACAATGGCCTTGGAAGGCCAAGTCCAATACTACCATGGTCATCTGAGCATCTCACTGTAACTAAACCTTTCACACTGCAAGTAATCTATATATCCTGTGTTCTTGTTTCAGGAGACTGCAGACAGCCATCAGTAACAGTGTCCAGCCTTCACAGACATAATAATGCAAATGAACATGAAAGAAAATTTGAAGTATGTCACAACTCAGAGACTGACTCAAGTGGTAGCCCATCTGTACTTAGTAGTTACAGGACACCCATAAAGAAAACTGCTGCAAGAAGCTTAGGTTAGTATTATTAATTCATTATATGTATATCAAACATTACCTGTCTCTGTAGCTAAGGCTGCTGATGGATCCCTCTATGGTGGTGCTTGACAAGATGGTACTCTGTTTAAATCAGATTGTGAAAAATATTTTCACCATCAGCATTTGGCTAGTAAGCAGAGGAGAGATAGCAAGCAGAGGAGAGGTGGTACCATAATTTCCTAGGCATCAGACTTTGTGCCAATATCCTGGATTAAATTCCAAACTTGTCTGCAGTTTCTCATGTGACACTGTCGATCGTGAATCTGTTGAATGGGGACATTATGCTCGGTGGCTCCTTGGAGCTATTTGAGAGGTTTGGTCTAGGTGTCGACACTGAGTTTCACCCTATTTCCTCTCTCATTACCATGTGAAACAAAGACGAGATCATACTATAGTCCTCTTCATTAGTCACTTACACTCATCAGATACACATATGACACTTCTCACACATAAAAAGAAAAGGGACTATTTTGTGGGAAGAAACCCTTTCCAATTACGAGGCTAAACTGTCTCCTTTGGATATGTTAGTGAAGATGTTGGGATTTCAGAGGTAGTATTAGGCAATGACTGACTACAACAGGGGAAAGGAATATAGCAGAAGATGAATGGGTGGCTTTGAAAAATGAAATAGTGGAGGTAGCAGAAGATTAAATAGGTAAAAAGACAAGGCCCAGTTGAAATCCATGATAACATATGAAATATTGAATATAACTAATGAAAGAAAGAAATTTACAAATGCAGCAAGCGAAGTCAATACAGGGTGATTCTTTTAAAAAGAGAGAGAGAGAGAGAGAGAGAGAGAGAGAGAGAGAGAGAGATAGAAACAGATTTTGATTGTTTAATGGCAGTGTGGAGGGTAAAAATCGTAGAGGGAGACCAAGAGATGAATACACTAAGCAGATTCAGAAGGATGTAGGTTGCAGTAAGTACTGGGAGACGAAGAAGCTTGCACAGGATAGAGTAGGGGGAGAGCTGCATCAAACCAGTCTCAGGACTGAAGACCACAGAGGAAGGTTTATGTTCACGTAGACACTATATCGTACACTCAAGATGAGCACCATGCATTTGAGAAATGTTGAAACGGTAATCCATTTCATTCCACACATGAATCAAGAGGTCCCTGTTTATTGGGTCAACAGCTTCAACAATTCGATTTCTCAGCTCTTGAAGAGTAGCTGCCATAAGTGAGACAAAGACTCTGTCTTTTTTGTACCCCCACAGAAAAAAAAATCACAAGGTGTGAAATCCAGTGACCTGGGAGGCCAGAAGCAATGAACAAGATCTTGTTGTCCACTTCTTCCAGTTCAACGTTGTGTTAAGACAATGCCACACTTCAAGGTGAAAGTGAGGTGGGGTGCTGTCATGCACAAAAATGAAATTATTGTAATCTTTGTGAAGCTGAGGAAACAAGTAATTTTGCAGTATGTCCAGGTATGACATTCCTGTCACAGTTTTCTCTACAAAAAAGAAAGGTCCATAAACTTTGTGAACAGAAGTGGCACAAAACACATTCAGTTTCAGTGGGTCTCTTTCATATATGCCGACGATGCCAGGATTTTGTGATCCCAGATTCTTACAATATGGTGGCTTACTTTACCTGGTAAATGAAATGTAGATTCATCCAAAAAGATGAACCATTTGGCAAAAGTGATCTCTGCCATATCTGGAGAACTGAAATAAAAAATTCATACCTTCTGTTATTGTGACCGGGACACAATTGCTGCAGTAACTGCAAGTTGTAAGGCTTCATATGGAAGCATTGTTTCAGAGCATCCAACACTGTTGTTTGAGGAAGCTGAAGTTCCTTACCTGCCCATCTTGTAGACTTCTGAGGGCTGCATGTGAATGCATCCCGGATATGCTTGACATTTTCATCAGACATATGTGGCTGACTACTGCTCTTTCCTTCACATATGCAACTAGTTCCCGAGACTTTTGTATGCCAGTCAAAAATCTGCTTGTGCAGAGATGATTCTTGCTGAATTGATTGCGTAATGCACATTGCACCTGAAAAATAGATTGAGTTCGTGTGAATTCCAATACGCAAAGTGATTTCTCTTGTGATGTAATCGCCATCTACTACACCAAAACAACAATGCAGATGTGCCAAAACTTTGAACTTCCTTCTGTCTAGTGACATGCACACTTTGTTTCTATTTTTTATCGTTTGTAATAAACAACTGAAATCTGTTCTTTCTTTTTGGCTCACCTGGTCAGGTATCTAAAAGATGAGACTGACAGAAAGAGGAAGATGGAAAAGCAGGATGGCTAGACTAGAAAAGCAAGGCAGTAGATGTAAGTGTGACAATGGAAAAACTAGATGCCACCTATAGGAAAATTAAAGGGACCTTTGGATAAAAGAGAACAACTCAGATGCCAATCCTAAATTAGGCAAAGAAGGGACAGTTGAAAGATGAAAGGAATATATAGAAGGGCTATAAAAGGGATAAACTTAAATATTAGGAAGTATTTTACAAAGGTATTTGTCTGTAGTTCAGCCTTATACGGAAGTGAAATGTGCATGATGAACAGTTCATGTAATGGAGATGTTGAGTCACAGATAGGCACAACAAAAAGACTGTCACACTAGTAAGCTTTTGGCCAAAATGGCCTTCATCTAAATCAGATCTCACACACACACACACACACACACACACACACACACACACACGACCACAGTCAATGACCACTGAGATGACTGGCCTTGGTGGACAGAGACAGTGGTCATGTGTGTGCGAGTTGCGCCTGTGTGTGTGTGTGTGTGTGTGTGTGTGTGTGTGTGTGGGCGCGCGCGCGCTGTCTAATTCAGATGAAGGCCAACATGGCAGAAAGCTTACATGTTTAATAGTCTTTTTGTTGTGCCTATCTACGAATAACATCTCCACTATATGGTGAGTAGCAATCTATTCTTCTCATAATATTGATATTATTCCATTGTCTGAACAGTTCGTATAAGAAAAGAACAGGAGCTTTCAAAATGTGGGACTGCAGAATAATGCTCAAGATTCAGAAACTAATGATGAAGAACTAAGTCAAATTGGAGGGAAAAGCAATTTATGGCACAATGTGACTGAAAGAAGGGATAGGTTGATAGGACACATTCTCAGGTACCAAGGAATTGTGAATTTGGTGATGGAAGGGTGTGTGTGTGTGTGTGCAGAAGGGGGAGAGGTTGCAAAAATTGTATAATATGTAACATGTATAATGTGGAAAGGATAGACTACTACTCACCACATAGAGGCGTTGTTGAGTCGCAGACAGGCACAATGAAAAAGAATACAAAAAATATTTAAGCTTTTGGACAAATTCTTTCACAAGAAGTAGAGCTCTCATGTATTCACAAAACTCACACACACGTGGCCACTGTCTCCGGGCACCAAAGCCCAACTGTGACTATGTCTGATGTGAGCAGCAATCTGTGCATCTGAGATGAGCAGCAATTCACACATGGGGAGGGGGGGGAGGGGGGGGGGAGGGATAGCAGGGTACGGGCGAGGGAAGATGCTAGTGTTGCCTGTTGCCATGGCTTGACTGCAGCAAAAAGATTCAAATAGATGTAGGTTGCAGTAGTTAGACAGATATGAAGAGGCTGGCCCACAATAAACTAGCATGGAAAGCTGTATTGAAGCAGTCTTCAGACTGCAGACCACAAAAACAACAACAACAGCAGCAGCAGCAGTAACACAATATGTATTAAATTACAAATAGATGATTGTTAACAATAGATGCATTCCTATATGACTGTGGATGTATCTGTATGTCCGTAAATGACAAAACACAACAGAGTCCCAAACTACAGCACCTAAACTAAGGACACACCACAATATAAACATTACATTTGAAGCAACTGAATGATTTATATACCTAAATATTACAATATAGTCATATAAATGTTTTGTTGGAACTACTTTTGTACAGGTCAGTTTATGCAGATAAGTTCATAAGTCCCACTGTTTTCTTTTTCAATCTGCATGTACCCACACGTTGTGTATTAACTGTTGTCATATTTGTTATTAATTAATCAGCATAGAAGGCCCTATTAATATTGGAATTCTGGAAATAGCTGGCTAGTTTGAAGGAGGTAGGATATGCTGGAATACTTTTATATGTTGTTGATGTCCATGACTTTGTTGCCTTATTTGAGTGACTGTGTTTTTGTAAATTATCTGTTGATAGCTGTATGAGAGAACTCAATCTTGCAATGGAAAGTCCAGGATGGAATAACAACAATATGGAAAGGATAGATTACTACTTGCCACATAGGGGAGGTGTTGAGTGGCAGACAGGCACACTGAAAAAGAATATGAGAACTATTTAAGGTTTTTGACAGAGGTTTTCATCACAAGTATAACTCTCACACATTCACACAACTCACACTTACATGGCCACTGTCTATGGGCACTAAAGCCCAACTGTGACTGTGTCTGATGAGACCATCAATCTGTGCATCTGACATGAGCTGCAATCTACACATGGGAAGGGAAGGGATAGCAGGGTAGGGGTGATGTCAGGTGCTAGTGCTGCCTGTTGTAGTATACAGAGGCAGGCATGGTGGGGACAGGGTAGGGCTGCTAGGTGCAGCACTAGGAGACTGTGCTTGGGTGGTGGTGGTGGTGGTGGTGGTGGTGGTGGTGGTGGTGGTGGTGGGGGAGGTGAAATGGGAAGTGGAAAGGATCTGTAGGCGCACTGGCAAGATAGATGGCGTGTGTGTTCTGTAGTGGAAAGGGGATAGGCTGTGGAGGATAGGGAGTAGTGAAGGTTGATGCCAGGGGAATTAAGGGAATGAAGAATATGTTGTAAGGAGAGTTCCAACTTGCATACTTAAGAAAAGCTAGTGTTGGTGGGAAGAATCCAGATGGCACAGGCTCAGAAGCAGTCATTAAGTCATTAGACTGAAGCATACCATGTTGTGCAGAACATTCAACAACTGTGTGGTCCAGCTGCCTCTTGGCCATAGTTTGACAGTGGTCATTCCTGTGGACAGACTGCTTGTTAATGTTCATGGCCACATAGAATATGATATAGTTAACTGCAGCTAAGTTTGTGGATTACATGGCAGCTTTCACAGGGGCCCTGCCTTTGATGGGGCAGGATATGCAATGAGCAGACTGGAGAAGATATTAGTGGGAGAATATATCAGAAAGGTCTTTCATCTGGGTCTATTATGGACATGAGCCAGGAGGCAAGTGGTTGGGAACAAGGGTGCAATAAGAAGAGACAAGGATATTGCAAAGGTTGGTTGGGTGGCAGAATACCATTGTGGGAGAGGTGGGGAGGATAGCGGGAAGGATATTTCTCATTTCTGGGCAGGTTGATAGATAAATAAAACACTGTATTTCAGTTGCTCTAGTCCTGGGTGGTACTGAGCCACGAGAGAAGTGTTCCTCTGTGGCTGGGCTGTTGGTATGTGAAAAATGGTAGGTAACTGATGAGCAATGCACTGTAAATCTTTTTCTGGACAAGGTTCTTATTCCCCCCCTCCACAGCACAGCCTCCTGATGCTACTTCTTGCAGCCTTATCTTGTCCCTACCACGTCCCTGCAAGTCCCCAAAAGTCACACTACTGTCTTCGTTCACCTCTATCCTGTTACCCTCCTGCACTATCTACACTTACATCATCATCTGCAGGCCACCTAATTATGTGTGACGGAGGGCACTGCTGGTGTCACTAACTGTTCCACCTATGAATGGCATGTTGCTCTCTTAATGTCTGCCACTGGAGTTTAATGAGTGTCTCTATAAAGATCTCATCTGAATAAACAATGCTTTTGTTGTGGATTGGCAAGACAGCCAACCCACTATGAGGAAGCCGAAAGGCACGCGTTTAAGCTCACGCAGGCTGGCGTGAGGTCAGGAACAGGACAAGGAATTTATAGTAGCAAAGAACATACATAGCTGCTGGAATACTTAACTTTAATCCATAATTCGTGAACATCGCTCTTGACCGTACATGTTTTACAGCATCAATAGTAACTGGTAATGGCACCTTGCTAGGTCGTAGCAAATGACGTAGCTGAAGGCTATGCTAACTATTGTCTCGGCAAATGAGAGCGTAATTTGTCAGTGAACCATTGCTAGCAAAGTCGGCTGTACAACTGGGGCGAGTGCTAGGAAGTCTCTCTAGACCTGCCGTGTGGCAGCGCTCGGTCTGCAATCACTGATAGTGGCGACACGCGGGTCCGATGCATACTAACGGACCATGGCCGATTTAAAGGCTACCACCTAGCAAGTGTGGTGTCTGGTGGTGACACCACAGCTTTGATGAAACACACCACTCTTTGTTGGATCTTCTCTATCTCTTCTGTCATTTCTACCTGGTAAGGGTCCCAGAATGATGTGCAATCGACCAATCAAGTGTCTTATAAGACATTTTCTTCTTGGATGCATTACATTTCCATAAGAACCATCCCATGAATCTCAGTCTGGCATCTACCTTTCCTAGTATTTGCTTCATGTGGTCATTCCACATTAGGTCACATCACACGGTTATATCCAGATATTTTACAGCAGATACTGTTTCCAGCAATTTGTCATCAATAGTGTAGTTCTGCAGCAGTGGATTTCCTTTCCAATGTATTCACAATGTGTTACATTTATTTACCTTCAGGGGCAGCTGCCAGAGCCTGCACTATTCATCAATCCTCCACATGTCAGCCTGCAAATTAATACTGTCTTCTGGCATTGCTACTTTCTTACAGACAGCTGCATCACTTGCAAACAGACTGAAATAGCTTCCAGTGATTTCTATTAGTTGATTTATACAGGGTGTTACAAAAATGTACGGCCAAACTTTCAGGAAACGTTCCTCACACACAAAGAAACAAAATATGTTATGTGGACATGTGTCCGGAAACACTTACTTTCCATGTTGGAGCTCATTTTATTACATCTCTTCAAATCACATTAATCATGGAATGGAAACACACAGCAACAGAACGTACCAGCGTGACTTCAAACACTTTGTTACAGGAAATGTTCAAAATGTCCTCCGTTAGCGGGGATACATGCATCCACCCTCTGTCGCATGAGATCCCTGATGCGCTGATGCAGCCCTGGAGAATGGCGTATTGTATCACAACCGTCCACAATACGAACACGAAGAGTCTCTACATTTGGTACCGAGGTTGCGTAGACAAGAGCTTTCAAATGCCCCCCTAAATGAAAGTCAAGAGGGTTGAGGTCAGAAGAGCATGGAGGCCATGGAAATGGTCCACCTCTACCAATCCGTCGGTCACCGAATCCATTGTTGAGAAGCGTACGAACACTTCGACTGAAATGTGCACGATCTGCATCGTGCGTGAACCACATGTTGTGCCATACTTATAAAGGCACATGTTCTAGCAGCACAGGTAGAGTATCCCGTATGAAATCATGATTACGTGCTCCATTGAGCGTAGGTGGATGAAACTAAAATGAGCTCTAACGTGGAAATCAAGCGTTTCCGGACACATGTCCACATAACATCTTTCCTTTATTTGTGTGTGAGGAATGTTTCCTGAAAGTTTGGCCGTACCTTTTTGTAACACCCTGTATACACTGCATACCAGTAATGGTCCTTGTGGTACTCCAGAAATTACATTTACGTCTGTTGATTTTGTTCCATTAAGTGTAACATGTTGAGTTCTATCTGCTAGCAAGTCTTGAATCCAATCATAAATCTGGTCCAGTACACAGTAAGCTAAATTTTTTCACTAAATGACAGTGTGGGATAATGTCAAATACCTTCATGAAGTCAAGGAATGTGGGACCAACCTGAGTGCCGTTGTCTAGAGTGCTATAGATTACATGGAAGAACAGAGCAATCTGAGTTTTGTAAAATCTCTGTTTGCAGAATCCATGCTGGTTTTTACAGAGGAGTTTTTTTTCTTCAAAATATCATAATTCTTGAGCATTAAATATGTTCCATAATTCTACAACAGACTGATATCAACAACATAGGCCTATAATTAAGTGCATTTGTTCTATGACCCTTCTTGAAAATAGGAATGACCAGTGCCTTTTTCCAGTCACCAGGTACCTTTCGCTGTTCCAGTAATCTATGATAAACTGCTGCTAGAAGGGGAGCAAATTCTTTTACATTATCTTTGTAGGATCTTATAGGTATCTTATCTGGTCCTGCATGATTCCTTTCCATTACTAAGTGACTGCAGTGGCTTTTCTATTCCACAACTGGTTTCTTCAACTTCTGCCATTTTGATGTTCATATGATCATTGAAAGGAGGGACTGTGTTCAGTTCAGAAGACCAAATTCAGTATTTCAACCTTCTCTCTGCAGTGCCAGTATGGTCACTGAGTGAATGAATGGAGGATTTCGAACTGCTTACTGATTTTATGCAAGAGCAAGACCTCTTAGGGTCTTTACTAAGATTGGTCAACAAAATTTTACTTTCAGAATCACTGTATGCCTCTCTCACTGCTCTCCCTAGGCTCATTTTTATTTCATTGAGTTTCTGTTTGTCAGCTAGGTTTTCACTTCTTTTAAATCTGTGATGAAGCTCTCTTTGTTTACACAGCAGTTTTCTAGCACAGCTATTAAACCACAGTTGGTCTTCCCCATTACTTAAGACCTTACTCAGAACACATTGGTTTAAGGCATACTAAATGATGCTTTTGAAGTATTTTTCTTTTTTTGCTCCACAACTATATCCTTAACCCTGAATATATGATTTTGACTATTTAGATACTCTTTAATTTGTATCCTGTCACTCTTATTTTCCTACCATTCTTTACATTCCTCATCACACCCGTAGTTACAGTTGCTGTCACAGCCTTGTGATCACTGATACATTCCTCTACATTAACTGATGTGGTAAGTTAAGGTCTGTATGTAGCTGGGGTCTGTATGTTGCTAGAAGTCTAAGGCCTCCCCATCACAAGCCTGTGATTCAATGCCTCCTCTATGTGGTATAATAATAGTAATAATAATAAATTTTTGTAGCTACATGGTCTGTGCGTAGCAGTCTATCCTTTCCATAGGATTCAATCTTGTTTAAGTTTTTATAATGGTCTGTAATTATTGCTGTAGGTGACATTCTGTTAAATGTTACGTGCTTTTGTGAGTCACAGTGAAATGGTATGCTGTGACTGATATCTTCGTTTGTCCATGGTACTGATACCATTCTTAAATAATGCCTGATTGTGTTAATGGATTATCTATTACTTCTTCTATCTGTAATTCTAGATGAAAGACTCACTGGTGTCACACATTAGCTGATTTGTGACAATCTGTCTGTTTTCTGTCACAGTTTCTGCTTCATAAGTAAAAATTAACTTAAGATTTATTTTATTGTAATTCTATTTGACTACAGTTGCATTTGACCAAAATACATTTAAGCTGTGGATTGTGAACAACAGCCATATATCCTCAAGCAACTCATCTAAAGTGCATACAGCTACATGATTCACACAAGGAATAATTCTCTTTCAGAGATGTACCATGCTGACTCAAGTCCAGAATCTAATGAGATTTCACCCCTTCCAAGAAGGAGGCGAACACCTCATCAGCATCCACTGAGCAGTGTTGAAAGACCAACACAGGTGCATGCCAGGTAGTCAAGGTTTGTCTCTACAAGCTGGTCACATCTTGATTTTATCTGATGCTTGGTGCTACTAACTGTGCTGATATAGACTTTCTTTCTATGCCATATTCAAGGTACATCAGTGTTTCATTAAACTTGGTAGAAAATCTTAACACATGCTGCAATGACAGAATTTTGTGTATGAGTATATCTCAGATTCCTTCAAGTACCCAGAAAGAAAAGAAATTCTGTGTAAAATTTCAAAGAAATAAATGGTATACATACAGAAGAAAACAACATTACACCAACTTGCAACATAAAGCACCTTATACACACATAAATGATGATGTCAAAAAACTCAACTTCTTGATATACCATTTTCATACGATAGATTTCCATTTAGCTATCTGTCTCAGATGTGTGGTTCATGTGATCCCTCTTTTTCAAAGTTTTATGTGGAATAAGCCAAAATTATAGTATTCATCATTGCCACACTTGTGTATAACATATCACACAATCACAAACAGTACTCTATAAATTGATTGTTCTCTCTCATGTCTCTAGCAGAGTACTTAAAAATGTGACAATTCCATGAATTACATACAAACTAAACAAATTAACTGATTTGCCTCATTATTGCTTGTATAACACATATAAATTTAATTTTTCTAATTTCACTTCCTTGGCAGTGAGAGTAGCTAAGAATAGCAGGAATCTCATCAATTCATGTGCATCACTAATTGGACGATGAGACATTTGGTATGTGAGTGGGCATCCCTAGTTGACTTTTCCAAGCAAACAATGGAAAATCCAGGATGGAATGTAACAATATTATGAGAAGGAAAGTTGCTACTCACCATATAGTGGAGATGCTGAATCACAGATAGGCACAACAAAAAGATTTTCACACTTAAAGCTTTTGGCCAATGACCTTTTGTCAACCATAGCTACGCATACGCACCCACACAATCACAAAAACACATCTCACACACATGACTGTAGTCTCAGGCAACAGAAACCACACAGCGAGCAGCAGCACCAGTGCATGATGAGAGTAGCCGACTGGATGGGGGAAAGGAGGAGTTGGGTCAGGGAAAAGGGGGGGGGGGGGGGAGAGGGATAGTATGGTGGGGATGGCAGACACTGAACTGTGGCAGGTTGGGCGGTGGCGTGCAGGGGAGAAATGGGGAAGGGGGGGGGGGAGTAGTAGAACAGGAGAGAAACAGAAATAAATAAATAAAATAAAAAAAGAAGACTGGATGTGGTGGTGGAATGATGGCTGTGTAGTGCTGGAATGGGAGCAGGGAAGGGGCTGGATGACCACCACCTACTCCAGTCCAGTCACCAACATCACCCATCCAGTCTTCTTCTTCCGTGTCCGGATGCACCAATTATATCTTCCCTTCCCAGTAGTTAGCAACGTAGATTGCTTTGTCATTGACTTTCAAAATATCATCTTTAGTGCATGTTATAGACATATCTGGGCAGATCAGTAGGTGGTCCAAGTCCTGTATTGCTTCGCATTCACACCTATCGCTATCACTGTAACCCCATTTAAATAGGTTTGATTTGCACCCAGTTACCCCAGTGCGGTTTAATGACCTCCAAGTTGTAAAAGGTAGTTGAAATCCTGCAGATCCCTCCTCAAGTAGTTCCATTGTGGAGTGTGGCACCATTTCTTCCCAAAGAGATAGCCGCCTTGTGACGGGCTTGGTGGCGAGCTCTTCAGTAGTTTCAATGAAACTCCTGTGGGATTTCAGCCGGACACGTTGTTTACGGTGCATATGCATCGGGTGTCGAGGATCATTCTTTTGTTTTGATCTTTTGATCTCGGCGGCTACTTGTCTGCGGATAGTGGGTGGTGCTATGCCTATGATGGGGTAAATGATGTCTGTGGGAGTTGGTTTGAGGCATCCTGTGGCAATACGTACAGTTTCGTTTACGGCGACGTCAATTTGCTTAGTGTGAGCAGAGTTCCTCCAAACTGGCGCCGCATATTTCGCTGATGAGGTACTCAGCACCAGACCTGTGGTGCGCAAAACATGTGGTTGAGCTCCCCACAATGAACCTGTTAGCTTCCGCAGTATGTTGGTCCTGGCACAGACCTTTTTTTAGTGTTGTGACAGTGCTGCTTAAAAGTAAGTGCTCTGTCAATGTTACTCCCAGGTATTTTGGGCTGTTTGTATGTTTCAGCTCTTCCCCTTGCCACATGACTCGGAATTTCCATTTGGCTTGTTTTTTCCTAAGATGGAAGGCGGATACTTGAGATTTACTAGGGTTTGGTTTGAGATTATTGCCGTCGTAATAGGTAGCAAGTTCTGTTAAGGCTCCTGTGAGATTCTCCTCCACTTGTTCAAAGGTTTTATCCTGTGTGACCACTGCTGCATCATCAGCATATATGAACATTCGTGTCTAGTGGCTGATGGGAAGATCATTGATATAGATGTTGAATAATATTGGAGCCAAGAAACTACCCTGTGCAAGTCCATTTTTCTGTGTCCTCCATCGGCTGATTTTAGATTGTAAGGTTACATAGTAGCGTCTGTTCTGTAGCATACATTACACGAACATAGAAAGGGTGTAGTCCATAGTGACTTTATACACTTTCTGTGTAAGCAACTTATGGTTAACTGTGTCATATGTAGCACTGAGATCCAGGAATGCGACCCCAGTTACTTCTCCTCTCTGATAGCCATCTTCGATGTACTGTGTGAGATTAAGGATTTGGCCACAGCATGATTTTCCTGGTCGAAATCCAGTTTGTTTTTAATGAGGGCTTTGTCCACATAATCAGCTATGCGTTTGAGGATCATTCGCTCCAGCACTTTAAATAAATGACAAAGCAGTGAGACAGGCCGGAAATTTTTAGCTTCAGCTGGGTCTTTCCCTGGTTTTAGTAACGCAATAACCCGAGCTTTCCTCCACAGTTTAGGAATTTGCATTGTTGTAATACAGTTATTCATTAGCTCTAGGATCCATGCTTGTACTCCCGGTCCAAAATGTTTGATTTGCTCAGATCTCAGATCGTCGAGGCCAGCGGCCTTATTGTTTTTCAAATCGTTGATGGCATCTTGTAGCTCCTGAATGAAGAACAGGCGAGCTAGGAAGCTAATCTCCTTGTTCAATTTTTCTTTTAATTTTGCCATTCCTGATCTTCCTTTTAGTTTTTCCTTTCATGAGTAATTGGTGAGCTATCTGATCAGGTGTAACTTCACTGTAATTTGGTTGTGGTTTTGTTGGGTCGTTGTTGAGACTTTTGACCAGTTTCCATGCCTTCTTACTGCTGTGCTTCATGTCCGTCTCTTGTAGGAGGTTGCACCACTTTTCCTTTCTCGCTTCGGAGATACCAGACATCAGTACCTCACCTGGCTGGATCATTTCCTCTGAGAAGGGGTCCTTATTGTACAGTTCTTCATACTTTTTCAGAGCTTCCCTGCTGCTACCATTGAGTCCAGTGATATACTGGGTGCGGCACCCTCTAGATATGCGCCGTTGAGAGATTTTCTTGACAAGGTCTATAAAAGTTTCATATGATTGTATCTCTGGATTAATTTCCAGGATCTCCTTATCAAGGTCCTCTGTGAAAAGTTCCCAATGAGCTTTTTTGAAATTGAAGCGTCTCTTGAAGGGCATTACATCTGATTTGATTACTGCAGTAATGCAGCAAGTCATTGCTCTGTGTTGCGATCTTGGAATTGGGTCCTCAATTTGCTTTACAGTTTGCAGGGATATCTTTTCGGAGACAAAGATGTTATCTGGATTATATCCTCATTTCCATCTTCCACTGTTAAATGATGCAGGCAACTTTGGGTCATGTATCAATTTCACTTTAGCCTGGTCTGCCCAGGTCTCCAGCATTTCGCCATCGTCATTTGTCTCTTTATAACCCCATGTGAGACCATGACAGTTAAAATCTCCTAGTACAACTTTAATGTTTTTTGAATGGAAATTTCCAGGCTCCGTAAATTTGAACCTCACACTGGGTGGTTTGTACACGGATGTTACAGTACATGAATGTAGCCCAATAGTTAAAATTTCTATATTTTCTTCACAGGTCAGAGCACAGGAGCATACGTCTAAGTTCGGTTTCACAAATATAGCACTTCCGTACCTTTCGTGTGGTCTCTCAAGAACTAATTTCATGCTCTGTATTTTTGGTCTATGGCTAGTGCTCTGTGTGTTTCTTGCAACACTAAAACATCACAGTTGTTTCGTTTGCACATGTCAGATAATAAAATTTCTTTATTTACAGATAAGCCTTCAATATTGCAGGAAGTTGTGACTAGTGATGGTCTTGATAAAGGCCTTTTTTGAGTCTCTTCGGAGAGTTGTTTTGTCATCTTTGGTTTTGGTGCTCTGGTGTTTGCAGGATTGGCCGACTAGGTCATTTCCAGGGGACGCCCGATTGCTTGTTGTTCGAGTGGTGAACGCAATCTTCGTGGAGGCTCCTGCAGTGTCCCCCCATCCTATGAAAGGCAGGGCTACCTGTAAAACCAGTCATGTGGTCTACAAGCTAAGCTGCAACCCCTGTGCTGCATTCTGTGTAGGCATGACAACCAACAAGCTGTCTGTCCACATGAATGGCCACTGACAAACTGTGGCCAAGAAACAAGTGGCCCACCCTGTTGCTGAACACGCTGCCAAACACAATATCCTTCATTTCAATGACTGCTTCACAGCCTGTGCCATATGGATCCTTCCCACCAACACCAGCTTTTCCAAATTACGCAGGTGGGAACTTTCCTTGCAATACATCCTATGTTCCCATAACCTTCCTGGCCTCAACCTTCGTTAGTCACTGTCCTCACCCAACCAGCCCCTTCCCTGCTCCCATTCCAGCACTACACAGTCGTCATTCCACCACCACACCCAGTCTTTTTTTTTAATTTCATTTATTTATTTCTTTTATTTATTTCTATTTCTCTCCTTTTCAGCTACTTCCCCTCCCTACCTCTCCCCTGACTGCTGCCCAACCTGCAGCACTTGACTGTCCGCCATCCCCAGCATACTATCCCTCCCCCTATCCACCCCAGCCTCCTCCTTTCCCCCACCCAGTCGCCACTCCCATCATGCACTGGTGCTACTGCTCTCAGTGTGGTTTCAGTTGCCTGAGACTGCATTTGCATGAGTGTGTGTGTGTGTGTGTGTGTGTGTGTGTGTGTGTGTGTGTGTGTGTGTGTGTGTGTGGGTGTGTGGGTGTGTGTGGGTGTGTGTGGGTGTGTGTGTGTGTGTGTGTGTGTGTGTACCTATTGTTGACAAAGGCCCTTGGCCAAAAGTTTTAAGTGTGAAAATCTTTTTGTTGCGCGTATCTGGGCCTCAGCATCTCTGGTATATGGTGAGTAGCAACTTTCCTTCTCATGATAATGTGACTTAGCTTAAGATATGGATGCTAGCTGTTTCAAGCTAGAAATAGTATTTAGTATGATATTCAAACCAGTGATGGATTACCTTCTCAAATGATAGTGAATGATGCCATCAAGGCCAGCTGCCATGTATTTCAATTTGTGAACTAAATTCTTTGCCTAATTCAAAGAAAATGACTCACAGCCATTTTCATGGTTTGTGGATCTAAAGTTTCGAATTGACAATGGTACTATTAGTTTCATCTGCTTAGTAGCCCATGAAATCCTCATTTAGTCCATGGCCAGCATCCCATATGCAGCTCATAGTGTCCTCTCCATTAAAGAATTCGTTAATGAAATTGGTTCTCCTGTTTAGGCAACACCATGATTCATGATCCACATTAATCCATAGGTACCCCTATAACTGGCTGGGAAAGCCAGTTTGATGGTCACAACACTTCAAATGAGGCTATGCATAGTAGAGTACTGCTGTGTATAACCTAACTTTTTGGTTGGTGACAGCTTTACTTTTTACTTTATTTAGTCAACACCTAGTAAAACCTGATTCCGAAAAAAAATTGAATATCCATGTATAGAACAGTTTCAAACTTCTGATTACTTTATAAATGGCTTATATATTTGACATTAAGCACGTAAGTGAGCAAAAGTTTAGAAAAGGTTTCAAATTTTTCTTAAAAGTTTGTTGTGAGATGCTAAGTGCTCTCATTGTCAAACATTGGATGAATATAGTCTGGGTAATTTATGGTCTTCTGTAAGCAAAAACTTGTTTTTCACACCTCTCAATGTTTATGACGTCATATCTCTTGAACTGTGTGTTGCATACTGGTATAAGTTTCCAAGTACATTCAGTGGTATCTGTGGGTACTGTCTGCAAAATGTGTTCCAAAAAGAGTAGTAGTGATGAAGTAATAAATTAAAATGTCATGCCTGATGTGGCAGTTTTACCACAAGAACAGCAAAAATGTAATAAGCAATACTCTTTTTTTTTCCTTTAATCATTCTGGGTGGGTGTCAGCAAGAGAAAGTTTTGAAATTTTGTGTAAAGTCTGTTGCAAGTCACTAAGTGCTTTCATCTTAAATACTGAATGAATATAGCCCAGTATTTCTACAGAGTGAGTTATACTGCCTCAAGATATATACACAGTTTCTAATTATAACACTTGTCATACTGTGTTAAACCTTTGACATAAGATTATGCCTCTTAATGAGCAGATTGTGACAGCATTCTAAATTTTTAAATGTGGTCAGTAATTATACAAAATATTGAAAACAAAAATTTTGTTGCCCCTGTAAGAAATTAGATAGGCAACATTCAGCTAGGGCTTTGCGCCATGAACCATGAACAGATTCAGCCATTTAGTAACAGAGATTCTGAGTATTTCAAAATTGATGAGATTTTTCTTTTTTCTCTCTCAATGTTGTTATGCTTGCCACCGCCTTGTATTATCTAAACTCAAAATTTTGTTTTCTGCCTGCTCATCCACTATTCTGTAGGAGTTCTCAGACCACAAATCATAGTGGGCACCAGTTATTCTGACGAAGTTCAAGAGGTGCCATCTATAACATTGAAATGGAATAGTGTACTGTTGTCTCACCTTCTGCATTAACTATCCATTTGAGTTAACTAATTCAGCCGGACATGAGCAGTCCACTTGTGTTTGCAGTTCACCTCCAACAACACAATTTCCTCTATTTCAGATGTAAACTAATTACCTTTATGTTTACCTGCAGCACATAGAAAGGCACATTTGTGAACATGCCTGGGTGGGTCCTTTTCTCATAAAAACGCTGGCCACACACAATATTAAAAATGTGCTCACAATATAAACACTTGTGTAAATATGTTTTCAGCAAAGGAGCCTAATAGAGGTTCAGTGTGCCTGCCGACCTTGCTATGATGGCATGGGATGCACATTTGAGTCCACGTGCAGCAGTCGTGCTTCGTGCTGGGCAGATGAAGCATCCATTAACCAGCCTCGTTGTGGCCTGCATTTCAGGATGGGCCAAGTTGGGCAAAGCATTAAAAACCCCTGCACTGAAGAGCAGAGGGTACCAAGGGGTGAGGAGTACCCTTAGAGATGTTGTAAGGGACTGGGGTCGTCAACTCGTGCAGGACATGAGGCTGGACAGCGAGCGATGGCTCGTAGTCCAAATCTAGTCGCTGTATATCGATGTCTTTGGTCTGAAGGCAGCCGAGCTCATCCAAGTTTAATGGTGCAATTAGCACACAGATGCAAGATAGGTAGTTTGCCACAACATTCACCATGCCGCAAATATAGCATGCATTGGAAGAGTGCTGACAGATATAGTCCATATGGCGGAAACGTCTCGGTGGAAGGTCCTTAGCCAGTTTACAAATAGCACCCATGAGAGGCTTGTGATCTGAGTAGATCATGAAAGGTTGCCCCTCGAGGCCACTATGGAAGTGTTTAATCACCTCGTACATCGCAAGAAGCTCACAGTTGAAAGCTGATTACTTACACTGGCTCTTAGTCAGTTTCTTGGAAAAGAAGTGGAGTGGTTGGGTGGTGTCGGCGGTTGTGCTGTTTGGAGACACCCACAGCTGAGTCACTAGCATCAGTCATGATCAAAACATGAGCCTCAGGATCACGGTGGGCGAGTGTGACGGCTTTGGTGAGGGCAGTTTTAAGATAACCAAATGCGTCGACCAGAGGTTTGGTCCAGTCCAACTTCCATTTCCCCATGGTGTTTTTGCAGAGAGGACATCGGTGAGGGACAATTGGACAGAGGCAGCCTGAGGGATATTGGCAATAAAAGTTTGCCATATCCAGAAAACGATGGAGTTGAGCATAATCTTTAGGAAGAGGGAGATCAACTATGGTTTTGATATGAGAATCCATGGGTCAGAGGCCATCACCATAGACAGGATGGCCTAGAAACTTAACTGATGTGGAACAGAGTTGAGATTTATCACCGTTGATCACCACACCATTGGCAGCAAGGGCCAAATGGACTGCATCAAGGTGGACTTGATGCTCCTCAACAGAGGAGGAAAAGATGAGTATGTCATCTAAGCAAGCGTAAGTAAATGGCAGAGGTAGCAAAATGGAATCAATGAACCGGCGCCATGACTGCACAGCATTTTACAACTCATAAGGCACGTAACAGTATTCAAATAGGCCGAATGGTGTGATAATGGCCGTCTTTGGAATATCTGACAGATGCATAGGGATTTGATGATATGCCTTCAAACAATCTAAAACAGAGAAGAACTTAGAACCATGTAGTAATTGCATGAAATCCTGGATATGAGGAATGGGATCATTATTGATAATTGTGTGACCATTAAGGGACCTCTAGTTCCTGCACATGTGTAAGGAGCTGTTCTTTTTAGGAACAAGTTGGATAGGTGAATACTAGTTGCTATCGGAGGGGCAGAGCAAACCTGAAGCCGACAAATCCTGAATGATTTCTTTTGGGCGCAGAAGTTTGGGAGTGTTAAGGCACCTAGCCTTATAACATACAGGTCTGTGGTGCGAATTCTGTAACAAGTGTCATTACTGATAGCTGATACCTGCAAAGTGAGACCAGGGAGGGGGGGGGGGGGTTCTGCAAGAGGGGGTCCAGATGCAATGGCGGTTCACTGATTTTGCAGGGTCGGGGCGGAGTGGCTAGGGTGTCAGATGTAGTCGATGAAGGAAGAGATGGCACAGAAGCCATGCGATGCCAGGAATTCTGAGTAGCACGAACATGTGTGTCTTGGAGATGGTGGAATGCTCGACACAGGAGCAATGCGGTGAGAAGATACAGTAGATGAATGTGTTGGTTCACCTTGCTGTGGTTCTGTAACAATTCAGCAGCAACAGAGGCAATGCGGGTGAATAACGCATCATTCTTGGTGCGGAGTACATCGATTTGTGTGCACACCTCTGACAAATCGAAGAGCCGTGTAGTAATACGCTCAAGCAGAGATGGACATGTGGAAAGTGTAGCCAAGGAGGCGGAGAGTGGAGTTGTGCTGAACTTGTGCCGCATGTAGCACACGGTGTGGAGTGAGCAGGTGGAAAGGTCAGCACAGTGTGTCCCAGCTGCAGGCCCGACAACAAACACGGCGCAGGTGTAATGGCCGGTGACGTTGCAACAATGGGTGGAAGGCGGCTGCAGTGCAGCCACAGGAGGGCAGGGGGGGGGGGGGGGGGGTTGACCTCATAACCAGCACCGGCACCATTGTGAAAGCAGGCGGAAGGAGATCGTGGTGTAACCATGGAGTGACAGTTGCAGAAACCAGTGCGGTCAAGGCGACCAGCATTGCCAAGACGACATGTGGGGGAGAGTGTTGTGACACTAGGTATATGAGAATGTGCAACCCCGTGCATTGGAATGTTCACATCACAGTTCTGAAACTTTGTAGGCACATAAAACCAAATGGAAGGAGACTGCATAGCTGAGGGGTAAACCACAATGTTCTTAACTAGGTTATTTTCCACAATGTCACTAGGCGGCGTGCACTGTCCATGTAGTGGCCTTCGCTGTGTAGTTGCACTTGGTGGTGGCCATGTTGAGCCAGTTAAGGTTAAGTGTCCGCACACTAGGTACACTTGAGCACTCGTGGTCACAAGCACAGTTAATAGAATGCGTAGCACTAGCACCAAAAGACACTGGTAGATCCATTGTTCCGAAGACAATGGGGGCTGGCACACAAAGTCTGTTAATGATGAAGTTAAGCACAAGATAACTCAACTTACGAAGATACAACGACGATGTCGGGGTCACCACTGTGGTTATCACATATCACAGGTCGGTAATAACACACTTTAGATATTGTAAATGCATTTATTAGACATTGAAGCAAGTGAGAACAAGCATGGCAGTACAAAAGTTGGACGCCGAGAGAGCATAGGACAAAGGTAGTCCAAAGATGACAGAGTCAAAAGATAGGGCACTCTACTCCAGAGGTGCTACAAATCTTTTGTATGTCCCTGTCTGTGGCTTAAATCCTCTCCTATTTGGTGGGTAAAGATGGTTCCTCACAAAAATATTAGATACCAACCAACATTTCTCATAAATGACACACTGTAGTGTACACATGTCATATAGTTTCCAAAGTGGTTTCCTAGTAACAAAACAGTATTTTTTTTAACCTTCCTAAAACAAGTAGAAATATAACTAGAAATATAAGGAGTATAGTATGAGCACAACACCCATTTAAATACCTCAGCCCTATCAATATTTTCTTAAAATTTCCTTTAAATATATTGTTAGCCTTTCATTAAACAGTTTTATTTTGTTTTCTGCTTATTTCTCAACTGAGTGTGCCACGAAGTTACTTACTGCGATTTAACTCTACATTGGGTTGCCTGCCTATATGTTAATGAATATGCATACGAATGATTAATTCTAGCTTGTAACATGACTACATCTTTCAGAGAATTTGAGAGTATCATGAACTACTTGAATTGGCAAATCTTGAACAATATACCAAGTGCTTTAATGGCTGGTAGCACTCCTAGATAATTCTTTGTCAGACTTCAGTAAAAAATTATTAAGTCTTCAGTTCTGTCCAGAAAACAACACAGTAAATTATCAAGCTTAGTCACGAAAATATTACAGTGGAAAACTCAGTACTGTAGTGTCCACTCTGATAGCTGAATGGTCAGCGTGACGGACTACGTCCTAAGGGGCCTGGGTTCAATTCCCTGCTGGGTCGGGGATTTTCTCCGCTCAGGGACTGGGTGTTGTGTTGTCTTCATCATCATTTCATCCCCATCCGGCACGCAGGTCACCCAATGTGGCGCTGAATGTAATAAGACCTGCACCAAGGCAGCCGGACCTGCCCAGTAAGGGTCTTTCTGGCCAATGATGCCAAATGCTCATTTTCAGTACTGTAGCAATTACAAGCACTCAGTTTTCCAGGATTAACTCACAAACACACACTTTCATGTATTGGTCTACATATAATACAAATAGGTATTAGCCGGCATAATTTTTTTTGTAAATTATGCCATTTGTCTATTATCTATTTGATTTACAAAAGTAGGGAGCTAATTAATAACTACTTTCGATATTTTATTCCATATAGTGTAGCTTGATAGCTCAGTGGATAAGTATAGGTACGTGAATTTGTCATGCTAGATAGTTTTGAGAAAACTAGCCAAATCCTCAACAATCTCATGATTCAGGATATGAAGAAAAATGGACTGTACTGTCCTCTCTCTATCAGGTATATGAAACATACCGTTAGTGAAAGAACTATTTCCTAGGAGTGCCGCTGCCAGGGTGAGTCTTAAGCTCTTTACTTAAGCTTCGTATAACCTGGCTGCAGCTGTCATAACTTCAAATGTGGTTGTTACATGAACAAAATAAACAGTAAGAAGGCCACACTCTTGCTATTTATATGAGAAAATGATACAGAACCAAACAAATTTTTGATGGTATTCAAAAATCCATTTTATTGTTTTTCAATGAATAAAGTCATATTTGCTCTTCCACTGAATTAGTCTGTGACATATCTTTGCTCTAAACTTTGTACGAGATTATTCAGCCCTTAATGAAAACAATACTATTTTTTCTGTATCAGAGAGGATATTTAGTTGACTGATTTGATTTATATTTTGGACTTCACATGTACCATGTCCAGAGATGCAGTTGAGGCATGTACAGTAATTCCAACCATAAAGTTTGAAGGTAAGGTGATGTGCTGATATACTGAAACCAAAAATTCACAAATGCAAAGAAGAAAGAAAAACTAGATTTGCATTGGAGACACCAGAAAATGGAGTACCTTCTATGACACACTATATGGTGGTTTCATGAGTAAAGATTTGCATTCAAACAGTTTTATCTTGCAACAGCACAGTGGTACTGAGAATACTGCCAGAAATTCTATGATGCATTTTCTGCACAATACTCAAGAACAGGTAACATTCCAGTCCATTTACTTATGTTCATAATTTGTGCAATATCTTAGAATCCTGCACTAAAAGCAGCCATATTGTGAATAAAAGTGATATAATGCAATCACTTCCAGAAGTCTATGGCAAAATATTGACAGTGGAAACATCAAAACTGATAGAATCAATTGATAAATATTTCCAGGCAGTACTTCTCTTGGAGAAAGAAGGCATCTGTTCCCAATGACACTTAGAATGGCACAACATATGATGTGCATAATTTTTTTAATTTTGAATTTTCAACCTTCTCTGTATGTTCATACTGTTGCAGTAACCAGTTCTTACCCAGCAATAAATGTCAATTTGCTCTACTGTTAGAACACTTGTTTTAAGAGTCCATGTACATTCAGTCATTGCAGAAACTATTCAAAGTAAAGAGCAAACTCTCAGTTTGGAATATTTATTGCACTTCTAAAACTAACAGCTGCTTACAGCATTGTTTTGTTTGATAGAAGGTTTCATTTTCATATGTAAAATTAATAGTAAAGCAACTATACTCTGTGGTGCAAGTTCTTGTTAACACGGTTTGTCTCCTAAACAAATTCTAAAGTCAAAATATGCAGGTAAACAAATGCGTTTAACATTTCATGTACATGAAGATAGAGCAGAGGTAAGTAAGGAAGTAACTACATGAGGATACTACAAAGAGAATCAACCTATATTTATCTTAGTACAATCAAAATACATATAAAAAAAACTTTCACCTGCAGAAAGTGAGTAACACAGAAAAATTATTAATCATACCTGCACTAGAAACTTGCAAAGAACTGCTACTAGTTGATGCCTGATGACCTTGAAATATCTTAGGGTTTTTCAAATGGAGAATCATATTCGCTGTATTTTGGCTCTCGAAACTACTATATCGAGAATAGACATGATTTTGCGTTTTATTTTTTGGGACACCCATGAAATGTTCTCAAGCCCAAGATTTATTATTCACTACCATCAATGTGGATTACAAATACTGAGTTTAGTACAGTTCTCTTCTATGCGTGCCATATGAATGATACAGCTCAGATGAAATGACTGAATTTTCCTTGTGCATCCCCTGGCACTGCATGCCTGCCAGATTACATTTCGGCTTTTCACTGTGAGGAGAAGGCAAATTCTCCATTTATGACTAAGCCTACTGACTCATTCTGCAGGAGTCTGAGCCTGTTGTTGTCTTCAGACTCTGAGTGCTGCAGAATCATGACATCAGAGGCATGTGTACAGAGTCAAGAGTCTCATGAGGTATGTTTTACAATAAATGGTTTAATACTTCTTGAGTGTCAAGTCATGGGCTCCTATTTCCCATCCCTAGGTAAGAATCGGGGACAAATCCGAAGTTCTGTCTTCTGTTGGTCACAGGTACTTTTTCTCTCACTTACAACTCCTTTGTAAAAAGTGGAAAATGCCATGTTACACCATGTTTCAGAGTCCACAATACACTGTAAGTACCCCTATAATGGGTGGAGCCAATTCAAATATAAGGGAAGGCAAGGGCATACAACCTCCAACAGGACCATACCTAGTAAAATACCACAGCGTTCACAAACCAACATTCAATCCAAAGACAGCTTTACAATCTTTATGGCTGAATGAAGATCAATTCATTTATTACTTTCAATCTGTCCTCTTACTCCATAAAAAGATCTGTCTACAATTCTGAAGAATTGACTTATTGGAAAGTCAGAGACAGACGTATAGAGAGAGAGAGAGAGAGAGAGAGAGAGAGAGAGAGGAATAGAATAGAATAGAATAGAATAACAGAAAAGGAAACGGATCTGGTGGTAATGTATCAGCAATCATAAGTGCTTTTGTGGAGAACATCTATTGATGGAAGAGTAACAAATGAATTAACAAACCTAAATGACATAATTGTATTATGAATCAATTCTCTGAAAAATGACATCAAGGAACTGATTTTTTTTTTTTTTTTGTTTCACAATAGCTATGAATCAAGCTCCCCAGAAGTTGATGCCAATGTCCTCAGCTATCACTTGCAGCCACCATCTGGATTTTCAAACAGCCAAGAACTGAGTGAAGCTGAATGTGACCGTGACTCCAACCAACTTGCCAAGTTTCTTGCCAGGTAAATTCTGTTTAACTACAAGTTTACATAGCATTCACAATTATAGCAAACAATGGTAGCTTACTGTAATTCAAATATGTTTGATCTGCAATCTTCACAATATGTTATCATATTCATAAAATTTGACCTTGCTTTAAAAAAGTATGAAGTGACTATCTAATATATTGGAAAAACAGATATATTTGCATTAGGAGCTTTCAGACAATACAAAATTTCAGCCGAAACCAGTTGACATTGATTAATGGCAAAGTGACTCTTCTGAAACCAATTGTCTAAGTGAGTTTGTTTCATATTTCTTGGTTCTTTGAACTTCAGAGGTAATCTATTTAGTTGATTTTTAGAGTTGCATTTATCACAATTTTATTTATTTATTTGTTTTTGCCACTTGTGCATCTTTCTGCCCATGTGTAAAGACCTTTTTTCTCAGGAAGGTGTAGATGTTAGGCACTAAGGTCTATGGTCCCTTGGAAATGTAAAAAATGTAGAGCTTTTAGTCAATGCAGTTAAAACATGTGACCATATATGTCACATATTTTGATACAAACTCACTCATCAAAAACTATAGATGAACTATTTACATTCTTGTCAGTTCTGGTGGCCTAGCATAAAGTGTATGCCTGGAAGCTGAGATGTCATGAGATCAAATCTTGGTTGGACCATATACTTTTTCAGCCTTTTTTAACCTAGCCTTCAATGATTTGATGAATTGTCAGAAACAACATAATTTGGATTTCACATTAAACTGTAGGTCCCCTACCCATTCTCTGGTTGGATGACAGAATTTTAGGTGCTTTGAACGATTATTCTGTAACTTTTGTTTGTGTTCTTTTAGTTTTAGATATGGAAAAGCTAAAAATTTTATCAGCATAACAGTAACTGGTTCATAATGGCACTGCCAGGTATTATCTTTAAATCCCAATAAAATGTCCTGGCATCTAGTCACTGTACCTGATGGGATATTTCTACACAGAGTATGTAAAAGACCTTGCTCCTCTTCTAGCATCAGCCTACAATTGATTATGGAAGAGTAAAGTGTTTCTGGTGATTTGAGGAAGAGTGCAGGACATTCCTCTTTTCAAGATGGGTCGGCGCACAAACTCACAAATCTATAGGTCTATCTTCTTGCTGTCAATACTCTGTAGAATTTTGAAAAAGGTTTTATGGTACCATAGTTTGACATTTCTGGAGACAAAAACTCTCACCTGTAGGAATCAACACAAATTCTGCAAAAAATGACTATGCGAAGCTCGGCTTGCTCTGTTCATCCATGAGAGCCAACAAAGAGCAGCATGTTTTGTTAAGGTACATTTAGTAACTGCAAAACTATCACAGAGATACTCAGTTAATGCCAATGCCAGATGCTGCAAGAGAGCCATTTCTGATCATGGTATCATCTGCTGTTAAGGTTCCGAGAGCGGATGTTCCTAGAAGATTCAACCAATATATTGCTTCCTCTTACCTTATCTGGCAAAAAGACTGTCAAGATAAAATTATAGGGAATTGAGCCTACTTGGAGGCTTACCAGCACTCGTTTTTCCTGTGAGCCATATGCAAATGGAAAAGGAAAATGGGGAAGTGACATGGGTACACTAAGTACACTCCACCACACATCGTAAGGTGGCTTTCAGAATGTAGACACAAATACAGTTGCAGAAGGTAGTAGATACCAGTGCCAATATTGATGCCGTATTCCTTGACTTCCAGAAAACATGCAATAAAGTTCTGCACTGCCGCATAAAGAACAAAATGAAAGCACACAGAAAAGTCTAGCTGTGTGACTGTATTGACGAGAAATCTGCTGGTGTAAAAGTATATTGCAAGGAAATGTTGTAGGACCATTACTTTTTACAATTTATATACATAAATGAGCTAGTGGACAACACCATAAATTCAATGGGGTTTTTCACAGTTGATGTTTTGTATGCAGAGAGTCACAATGCTAGAAAATTGTAGTGGAATGCAGGAATGCCTGCAGAGGATTGATGTTTGGCACAGGGATTGGCAGTTGAGCCTCCACATAAAGGTATGTACCACATTACACACAAGTATGCAGGAGAACCATTACTGGATGATTGTACAATTTCAGAATAGCCACTGAAAAGAATTACATCCATTAAATATCTGGGAGTAAGGGTATGGAGTTATTTAAAGTGGAGCAGCAGGGGGAGGGGGTGGGGGCAGTAGAAAACAGTGGTATGCAAAGTACCCTCTACCAAACATCATAACATGGTTTGCAAAGTAGATGAAAATTGCACCTAATATGGTGTTCCATGAATTCATGTGCTTCATACTGCAGAGCAGTTTCCATATTGTATATCACACTGTTAACTTGCACAAACGCAGTATCACAATTGCCACCAACCAAGTCTTGCTCTGCTTTCATGTCAAAGGAAAGAGTTATATGCCCTTCTATACACCTAAAGGCCACACATGCCTAAGCGGTGTGCTAGTTAAGAAAACGGCAATTCATGGTGGGGCGTGCTGGAAGAGCTGCGCAGGCTGGTTCTAACATATTAACCCAGAAGCTAATCAGTACTGTAACATTCGAAATGAGTAAATAGTTCTTAATTGAGGAGGGTCTGCACCAGGCAGTCCATAGATGGCTTGCAACCTTTGTTCCATGTTGCCAGGCAGCGTGGGAAAACCACTTTAATGGTGCGCTTGGCAGCAAAGGAGCGCCAAAACAGCCGGAGATAGAATAGTAATAAATCAGCCTGGTAGTCCCACCGTGCACTCTATTTGTGCTATACTGCAAGCAGTGTACCAATTGCTGATACGGGCAGGATGAACTGGATGTCCAGCATCAGGCTTTGTACTCCTGTATTCAGTAGAATTGCCTGATAAGACATAGCTAGGGAAGGCAACATGGGAAAAAATGCAGCATGGGGTTGTGCAGGTGAGCTGCCAAGAGCATGGCCAGGGATGTTGGCTCATCAGTGCAGAACAAGAGACTGTTGAGCAATAGATCAGCATGCCTAGAATTCGGAGAGTGTGGCCATCTAACTTCTCCCTTTGGAAGAAGTACCCAGTGAGGGTGTTATGAGGCTGGTTACTGGTCTACACAGCTTGTCGTCTGCTGCTACAAATGGAGGTGAGGGAAAGAGTTGCCACTCAGTTCCCCCCTTCAAGAGGAAAACACCAGTGTCAACTGCACGGAAGGGTGTTTGAAGCTGACTGACGATGCTTGGTGTTGAGCATGCATAGGTTGTTGCTGCTGTGGTTTCTGGTGAAAGGAAGGGAATGGGTAGCTCCTGTGCATGGCATTGGGAGCGTATGAAGTAGCGGCGCTGCTCCAGTGGTGCAGGTGCTAGTGGCAATGGTGACAATATTCTGTTGAGCATGGCGGGCACCTGTGGAGTTGAGGCACGGTCTATGTCAGCTGGAGGCTGCTAAAAGAGTTGTATGGTGGTGACATCAGGGTCCCAGGCACTGGGAGATGTGTCACTCATGTAGTTGGCCGACGGTGCATCAGAGGCAGCATTGGCTGGTGGTATGTAGGACGCAGTGTAAGGGGTGGCGTCGGCCAGTGGCACATCAGACACACTAGAGGGGATGATGTTGGCCTGCATCATATCGAGTGCACTGTTGATGGTTCTGCAGCTGGATCTGGTGGCAGGTGGGGGCAATTCTACCTTGACGGTTCTGTGTTCATTGGCTGGAGGGGGCTGTAGGATGTAGGCTGGCTTGAGACTGTCTATAGAGATGATTGTCATGACCCCATTCAGAAACATGGAGAATGTCTTGTCTCCATGTCACAACACTGGGTGCAGGCTTGAATACTGGGGACAGAGCAGCAGTTGGTATGCATCCACTCAAAGCATGATGTGTGCATGCTGTGAGGTCATGGTAGATGAAGGTAAGGTGCACACTGGACCATTGTGGAGGTGTTGGTCACAGTTGGGCCATGCAGAGCCCTGGATTTGCTGCACGAAATCTGGGATGGTGCTGTCAGAAGGCAGTGGATTTGATTCCAAAAAATCGCCAGGAATGGTGAGTGACTGTCCGTATACCAGCTTGGCAGCTGAAGATCCCAGGTCGGTTTTGTGTGCAATCTGCAGGCCTAGAAGTACCAGGGGCAGGGCAGCAGACCATTCAGAAGAATATCAAGTGGAGGTGGCTTTAAGTGTTTGTTGGAACTGTTCCAGCATGCCATTAGCTGCAGGGTGCTGGCTGGTGGTATGACGGAAACTGGAGCCACAGATGGCTGCCAGAGATCAGAGGATGGCCGAGGTGAATTGGCACCCACAATCTGTAGTGATGCCATGTGGGCAACTGAAGTGGGAAACCCAGGTCTAAACAAAGGCTGCAGCCAGTTTTGGCTGAAATGTCTGGGATAAGCATGGCCTCCAGCCAGCGAGTAAATCTGTTAATAATTGTCACCAGATATTGATACCGGTTGGAGGAGGGTACTGGGCTGACAATGTTGATGTGAATGTGCATGAATCAGTGTTGTATGGGGTTAAAAGTGGCCACAGGGGAGTGAACATTCTGTCTGACCTTGATGCGCTAGCAGGGAAGACAGGATCAGGCAGTTTCTGCAGTCACATTGGATATCCAGCCACACGAAGCATTGTTTCATGAGGGTGGCACATGCCTGGGCGTGTGAGGCCATGGACCCATTCAAATACCAGTTTTCAGAAGGCGGGAGGGAGGAAGGGGCAGAGGGAATCATTGGAGCCATCAGATTGTGAAGGATCCAGGAGGACGTCACACCAGATCTTGTGGTTGGAGGTGGGTATGGATCTTACCTGGAAGATGAGGCCAGAGTCCACATTCCAAAGGGCTTGGAACAGGTTCGGGTTGCCCTCTTGAGCATCGGCCAGAGCATTGTAGTCTAAGGTTTGGGTGATGGTGTAGGAGCACCTAAGGCAATCTGCAAAAATGTTCTTGATGCCAGCAACTTGCCAAATGTTGGTGGTGAATTATGTGGTATGCTTCTGTAGCCTATACTGTCAAGGTGACATCTGGTCCATGTCTTTCCTGAAAAACCCACAGGCAAGTGGGCGGTGGTCTGAAAATCGTAAAGACACATCCCTCAACTGAAGAGTGAAAAAAAATAGTGGACAGCTTCGTGGATTGCAAGCAGCTCATGGTCATATGCACCCCAGTGGCATTGTATATTGGAGAACTTGGATGAAAAGAAGGCAAGCAGTTTCCAGACGTTGTAGGACAGGGTTGGGCTGGCAGGATCGCGTTGGCTCGATTCCATAGAGCACTATGAAAGTAGTATTGCGTGGAAAGTCTGCCACTGCCTGAACTGACTCGGGAGTCAGCAGGAGCCAAGCGGCACAGACTAAGAGTCTGAGGAATTCGACCTTGCTCACCCCAAAAACGCATTTTACCGAATTGAGGATCACTCCAGCTTTCTGCAGGCGGGAAAAAATTTTGCATAGGTGTTGGTGATGGTCAGCAGGGTCTCTGGAGTAAATGATCACATAATCTTGGTTGGAAAAACACCCTAGTGCACCCCAGAGGGTGTTGTCCAAAAATTGCTGCCATGTTTGAGTGGCACTGCAGAGGCCAAATGTCATGAATGCACTCTCGAACAGGCTGAACATTTTCTCAATGTTCTCTAGGGCGACGAGGATTTGTGTGTATGTTTAGCTCAATTTATCTTACTGAAGGTAGTAGCTCCTTCGCCGCAAATGCACTAGGAATCGTCCTTGGGGCGAGGTGAAGAGCTGAAACCCAGGGTCTTCTGGAAGGGCGAAGTATGCCAGCAATGATGAGCTTTTCAAATTCCTTTTGTGTGATTATGCACTTGCAAGGGGGTATGGAGTGGGCATGGCAGAAAACTTGGGGGGGGGGGGGGCAGAGGTAGTGGTGATGCAATGAACAGTGTCATGCTGAAGATTCCAGGGGGGCACTATGCTGGATGGCTTGTTGAGGAGGGGGAATTCTGTAAGGAGCTGAGCATATGAACTTGAAAGCACCAGCGTTTCACAGCAAAGCACGTGGCAGGGTGGGAGCTGCAGAGGACGGTCCTGCTGGAGGTGCCGTCAACTAAATGGCACTTCACTATGTCGGCTGTAATACAGAGAAAGTCAGTGCCCAGAAAGGGGTCAGTAATGTCCGTGACCATGAAGGTCCACAGGAGCTTGTGCTGGAAGCTTAGGTCGAGTGACTGGGTATGCACCCCTTAGGTAGGAATGGCTGTGTTGTTGGTGGCATGATGAGGAGGGGAGAGGGGAGGCCGGAATTTGGAGTAGTTTGTGGAGAATATGGATAAGTCGTAGCCAGTGTTGATGACATAGTGGGCAGGGGGATTAGTGTCAATCAAATCCCATAAGAATATGTGCTGTGAAGTGGCACATCAACCGAGAATGCCTACTGCTGGTGGCTGCTGGGGTTTGGGGACCACGAGCAAGGTGGTCTGCAATTGGTCGCATTCTCACCAAACCTCTGGTGGTACCAGCAAGCTGTGCCTAGTTCGCAGTGATTTTGGTTGTCAGGGGGTGACTGTTTTCACCTGGACTGGCCTCGCATGTGTGAGGGCAGTCAGCACCTGGCAGCAGGTGCACGAGGTGTAGGAAGGTGATGCTGGTTTTAAGTGCTACCATCTCAGAGCTCAAGTATGCCAAAATTTTGGTGAGGTCAGGGACCCGTGTGCTGGGTGGAGGTTTGTTAGCGGCAGGAGGCGCGAGTCACATTGTGCATTTCGTGGCTTGGGATGGGGTGAGGTGGAGCTGCAGTGTGGTAGCTGGCATTCCGCACTGCAGGGGTGGTGCACACAATGGGGTGGCGTACATGGAGGGATGCGGGAAGGGGTGTGGAAGGGGGACAGTGCAGTGGAGCATGCAAAGGGATGGCCTGCATGGAGCGGGCAGGTGGAGAGGGCAAAGGGCGGGTTGAGTTGCAAGCGGGATGCATCCGGCCGACCTAATGGGAACTGATTTCATGACCACATAGGTTTGCTAATAGGAATAATAAAAAAGGAAAACCATCGTGTTTCTCTAATGAGACTATCAGAGTACTATGTGGGTAAAGAGGTGGTTGTTGCTGCTGTTGTTTGTGGTGGTGGTGATAGATTTAAGTGTAAAGATGGATTTGATAATTCTGTCCATAATATTCCATCCAATGCATGTGACTTCATCTCTCCATAACTACTGCAACCTATATCCACTTGAACTGCTTACTGATGCCAAGCCTGTGTCTCCCTGTACAGGTTATTACCCCTCACCTCATCTACTCTCCCCCGTTACCAAAGCAACTACTCCTTGATCTCAGTGTGTGTCCTATCAAGCTATCCCCTTTTTAGTCAAGTTGTGCCATGGTTTCTTCCCCACACTGATGAAATTAGTCTTCTTTAATTAACTAATCACATATAAACTTCAGAATTTTCGTGCAGCATTTGATTTCAAAAGCTGTTCTCTTCTTGTCTGAACTGTCTATCATTCATATTTCACTTCCATATAATGTTACACTTCTGGCAAATACTTTCAGAGAAGACTTCTTAACACTTAAAACCTACATCAGAAAGTTATCAAATTTCTCTTTTTCAGGAATACTCTTGTTCTTGCCAGTCTGTGTTTCATATCTTCTCTACTTCAGCCATGGTCAGTTCTTTTGCTGTCCAAATAGCAATTCTCCTCTAATTCTCTTAAATGTCCCATTTCCTAAACTAATTCCCTCAGCCTCACTTGATTTAATTGCAATACACTATGTTACCCTTGCTTCAAGTTTGTTAATGTTTTTCTTATAACATTTTCAAGACACTGTAGCTGAATTAAATTACGTGATGCTGAGAGAATGAGATTAGGAAATGAGACACTTAAAAGTAGTAGACATGTTTTGCTATTGTGCAACAAAATAACTGATGGTGGCTAAAGTAGAGAGGATATAAAATATAGGCTGGCAATGGCCAGAAAAGCATTTATGAAGAAGAGAAATTTGCTAACATCAAATATAGATTCAAGGGTTAGGAAGTCTTTTCTGGGGGTATTTGTATGGAAGGTAGCCATGTATTGAAGTGAAACATGGTCAACAAATGGTTTGCACAAGAAGAGAATAGAAGCTTTTGAAATGTGTTGCTACAGAAGAAAGCTGAAGATTACATGGGTAGATCATCTAACCAATGTGGAAGTACTGAATAGAACTGGGAGAAAAGAAATTTATGGCATAACCTGACTAAAAGAAGGAATCAACTGATAGCACACAGTCTAAGACATCAAGGGACCACCAATTTAGTACTAGAAGGAAGTGTGTATGTGCAAGGGGGGGGGGGGGGGAAGGGAGGATATGTAGTACACTGTAGTTACTCAGAGATAAAAAGGATTGCCTAGGATACAGTAATGTGGAGAGCTGCATCAAACTAATCTTCAGATTGAAGACCACAACAAACAACATTCCAATCTCTGTCTTCTGTAGTGTCCTCATTGCGACTGTTGTGTCCTCATCAATACTGTAGAGTCTTGTACTATAGGAATCAAGGGAGAGGATGTTGTTTGGTGGCCATTATTCTCTTTCTATAACACTAAAGCACACATGTATTAACAGGGTTCTGTATTTATATTAACAGGAAGCTACTTGTCTTCAAGAGGGTCCATGTGTTGTGGTATAAGCTCCATGTTAGCCTTACTGCTGGTGAATACAAAGTCTCACTATAAACACTACTCTGGTCACTATGCACTCTCGTAGCAGGTGATGTGAACTGACAGACGCCAACTACGACAGTGACTGAGCTAGTGATTGAGAGTGAGCTAGTGACTGAGCCCTCCGGTCAGTGGCAGCAATCTAAATACTTGCGGTTGAGAAGGCATTGGAGGCATGTTGCTTGTAAGTCTGTCTCTGGCCTCTCTTCTGACAGGTGCACTTGATCCAGCACCTCCTATTGATCTTCTTGCTCCATCTTTGCTGACAGGTGTGGCGGTGACAGCTTACACCGGCATATTCCTTCCCCACGAAATGCCACACTGTTTTCATGTAGTAAAGATGTGAATGACAGTGGAGTGGGGGGTAGAATGCTGGATGTAGTGATGAGCCAGGAGCCAGGATTGTGCAGAATGGTGTACTCCCAACCGTACCCTGCAATCTGGCTTGTAAGCCAAGAGGAACATCCTCTGGAAAACTGCTGCCAGGGCACATGTCCAGGACTGAGGGCATGTTGTGGGGCAATGACGGCAATGGCGGGTCCAGGTCCATTGAGTCGGCATGTGAAGGTGAGGGCACATCATCCATCTGCTTCTCCTGGGGTGTCCTGGTGACAGCAGTGGGCAGTTGCGAAGGCCGCACGGTCCTGGGAGACCTTGAACCTTAGGGGAAGAAAAGCAGGAGAATCATGAGGCAAATGGTATGCATGAATTTGGTTCTGACGGTGGTGCTGCAAAACCATTGGGACCTGCAGTTGAGTACATACAAGAGCCAATGCATTCCTGGATCATGCCTCTTTCTCAGCGCCCATGGGTGCCATAAACACAGAAAAGAAAAAGATTGTGTGGGCACAAAGCGATACTTGTGGACCACTGGTGGCTCTGGATGCTGTGGCCGGTGTAGCAAGTGTAGCAGCATTCGATGGCAGTGACCATGTCGAAGTTCTGCTGGTGATGGTCCATCTGGAGCGATAGGAGGTGAGAAAGAGTTGCACCAGCTGTTCCCTTGTGTGGGAAGTGTGAACCTTGGCCATTTGTTGTCTGAAAGTGCATTACTAAGTGTTCTGCTTCCCCATTGGACTGGGGGTGAAACAGAGCATCTGTTGGATGACAAATGCCATTTCATTCACAAACAGTTCACAAACACGTGAAGTGAAATGTCTGACACAAGCACTTCTGACAACCTATGCAAAATATGGATGACAACGTTGGAATTGTGCTACGTGATGTGGTAGAAGCCATATGCACTGCAAATGGGAACTTGCTAAAAGAGTCTACCACTATGAGCCAACGATTGTTGCAATATGGTCCTGCAAAGTCAATGTGCACTCATTGCCATGGCGATTGAGTCTTAGGCCAAGCTGAGAATGTCTGCGGTGGAGCAGATTGGTTTTCTGTGAATGTGTGACACTGTGACATCAATTGTTCAATGTAAGCATCCATGCCTTACAAAGTACAGTGCCATTGTGCTAACTGTGTAGTGCGAACAATTGATGGAGCAATCGCAACACATCCTTTTGCAACACTTTGGGAATAAGCACACATGATTGTCCACTGTCATTTTGAACTAGAATCACACCTTGTTGAACTGAAAGGTTATGTCGACTTGCAAAATATCAGTACACAACTGAGTTCAGGATACTGTTCAATGAACAAGGCCAAGACATGTGAATGTAATGCAACAAAGCCTTGAGATCTGGGTCTGCTTCCGTGGCTTGTGCAATTTTTCTGTAGTGCAAGAGAAAAGATTCCAGCAATTCAGAGTCCTGTGCACTGATGTGGCAGATGCATCAAAATCAGAGCCTGGGCCAATTAGAAGGTGAGATTGGGTGTTTGCATTGCCATGCTTTGCTGTAGGTCTGTATAAAATTTCATACTGATACTGTGAAAGCAACAAAGCCCAATGTCGCAATTTTTGAGCAGAGCGTGTAGGAAGTGGCACCTGTTTCTAACTGAAAGTTCACATGATGGCCAGAAATTTGTAATGAGACACATAGTTTGTTAGAATGTTGTTGCCCAGCACTAGGGTGAGAAGGAGGCACAACCATAATCTTACTTTCATCAGAATGTGTTGTAGGTTTTGGAAACACAGCGTTCACTGAATGTACATGAGCATTTTTTTTTGTGGGGTATGGGAAAAATTGGCGGTTTTATGCTGTTGCAAACAGACTAGTTGGACATGGCCTTTTTTTCCACATGTGTAACCTGTTGTGTTACATGATTGGCAATCCTGTTTCTCATGGCAAGCAAAACATCTAGGGCAATACTTCACTAAATTCACAAGTATGTTTATATGTCTAGGTGGCTCTCCGTGTGGCTGTGTACGCGCTCTTTGTTGTGGCTGCTTGGGGTGGTCTTGAGCAAGAGGTGACTCAACCCAACAAATTGGAGCCCGATCAAACTTATCAGCCACCATGACACCCGAATCATATTGCTCTAAGATTTGCAATACTTGAGGAAGTGATGGATCTTGTTCTAAGATTTGCAATACTTGAGGAAGTGATGGATCACAGTACTTTAGGATCTGTTCCCATATTCTACCATCTGGGTCTAATAATTAAATCACTGTAGAAATTGCCACAAATACACTTAAATTTACACTTCCTAGTCATGCTCGTTAGTTCTGTGTACCACTGGCGGTACATCTGTTCCGGCTTTTTCGGCAAGTGAAAGAACTATCTGTCTTCAGTTACTTGGACTTGCTGGTCATAGTACTGAGCTAATGCAGTGATTACTTGGTCAGAGCTGATTTTGTCCAGAGAGGTGGTTGGGAACAGTTTTCGTATTAACCTGAACACTGGGGACCCTGCAATCAAAAGAAAGCATTGCAGCTATACAGTACCTCGAAAATGGCGAACTTGACAGTGTGCTTGGAACTGATTCAGTTATTCAAGCCATTCCTCTTCTGTGTTGTTAAATTGCTGGAACATTGGTATGCTGGTCGGCAGCATTTGCTGTGCTGGTTGGTTGGTTGGTTGTGCGGCCAACACAGCTTGTGCAGCCAGTAGCTGTTGTACTGTCGTCAGCAGGGTAGCAATTTGTTGGTTTTGAAACACAATAACTTGTGTTAGGTCCATCACATTGGTCATTTGCGGCTAAGGCAAGGGTGGTTGGAGGAGGTGGGGTAACCATTGTCTACACAAATAAGTTATAGCAAAAAAGCAAGCAAAGCATCTGAAAAGAGAAATTTGTTTAGTTAGGCGGCTCCCCTCCTGGAATATATGCAAGAACACAACAAATCAGCAAACACTTGAACATGAGCACCCCTGCAAGCAAAATCTTTGGCCAAGTTTATTAACTTCGATTGGCACTGAATTTTCCTCTTTGCCACTGTAGTGTCCTTGTCACTACTTTTGTGTCCTCCTTGACACTGTAGATTCTTGGACCATAGGAATCAAAGGAGAGGCTGTTCTTTGATGGCCAGTATCCTCTTTCTACAACACAACTACACACATGTATTAACAGGGTTCTTTATTTACATTAACAGAAAGGTACTTATGTTTAAGAGAGTCCATGTGTTTAGATAAAAGCTCTTCAAATAATAGTCCATGTTAGCCTCACTGCTGGTGAAATACATGTCCCACAATAAACAATACTCCTGACGCTATACACTCTTGAAGCCAGTGATGTGAACTGACAGATGCCAACTAGGATAGTGATTGAGCTAGTGACTGAAACTGAGCCCTCTGTTCAACGGCAGTGATCTAAATACTTGCGGTCGAGAGGGCATTGGTGGTGCATTGGTTGTGAGTCTGTCTTTGGCCTCTCTCCTGATAGGTGTGCTTGGTCCAGCACCTACTATTGATCTTCTTGCTACATCTTTGGCGACCAGTGTGTTGGTGACAGCTTACGCCAGCACATTTTCCCCAACAGTTTTTACCCTCTACAGCTCCCTCTAGTACCTTGTTAGTTATTCTATATCCTATCATCCTGCCATATCTTTTTGTCAGTGTTCTCCATATTTTCCTTTACTTGCTGATTCTGCCAAGAACCTCTTAATTTATTATCTTATAAATCTACCTCATTTTCAACACCCTTCTACAGCATCACATCTCAGATATCTTAATTCTCTTCTTTTCCTGTTCTCTAACCATTTGCTTCCTATACTTTGCCCCTGCTACCTTCATAATTTCAAATAAATATAAATGGTGGTATGTCTTCATTTTTCTGGGATCTGAGCTTATCTTTCACCAGGTCAATTTCTATAAGCCATTTATAAATAATTATTGTTGTAATTCTGGAACCACCATTTATTAAGTTGATGATTTGGTAATATTCACATCTTTCAGAACCTCCCTGCCTTTGTGCTAGGCCTATTGCATTCTTTTTGAAATCACAGTGTTGTGTTGTCTGTCTCCTAAATCCTCCATACTATACAGAACTGTTTTGTGATGGTTCATCCTCCAACAACCTCGATAATTAAAAAGGTGTGTTTTCTACTTCAGGTACTTGTTTCAACTTATGTCTTTCTGTACTCTTTTTCTTACTGTTTCACATCCCTCATCTCATATTTTTCTATTTCCTCTTCCCTTTCCATAATATAGTCTTGAAAATCACTTACATGTTTTTCTCCTTTTGGCAATTGAAGAGAAACGGGATCCAATCTTGTTTGGCCATGAAGATTCATTTTACTGAAAGAACTGGTGAATGGTGACAACATTCATTATGGTTTCAATAAACATATTTCCTTTTGTTACAGATTTCATCAACAGAAGGAAGAGGAGAGATTGCAGTATACTATTCATGTCTGATATACCCTGCTCTTCACTGGCCTACGGTAAATGACATTTTCACTGTGACACTGTCCCACTTAAATGTGTACTTCAGTCTCCTGGACTCAAGATCAGCAGCATTATGAATGCCTTCAAAGGCTGATAAATATAAAACATGTATCACCAACAGTCTGTGTGGATGTGGAAGAAGTAGCCATGCTGCCATTTAATTGAATGATATTTTCCTAAGATATTTTTTGATCAAAATACATGTGATTAATATATTTTAAAAATATTGCACTATGAACTTCAAAAACAATCATGAAGCTCAGTTATACAGAGCATCAAGATTGATTAGTGCCAAAATTTTATGACTGTTCTGTCGCTTCTATGTAAGAAGATTAACAATAATTCATATTGTACAGTTCTTGTCATATTTTCAAATGTACAAATTTTTGTAAAAAAGGTGAATGTAAAAGTGTTGGGCATAGTCCCAATATTATACTTTTTTATACTAATGTTTGTTATTTCTGGTATATTGCACAATAATAAATAAGAGGTAAAATCAATAAGAACACATTTTAATGCTGCTCAAATGTAACCATATGATGAATTTTGCAGCGACAGCACTGACAAGAAGAAAATGATGAGTTTTTTAATGAATTCATAAAAAATGTAAAAATAATGTGTCATTATTACCTTTAATGAGAACAAATATCTTTTTTATATCCATAATCCTGTAACACAGATTTCTTTTGAATGATGAGGAGTTTGTACATAGATGGGACTGGTAAATTGGCCTTGTAACTCTTTACACAACCCAAGAGTTATAAATATCATCTCTTAAATCACTCTATCATAAATTCAAGTTTTATTCTGCAAAATATAACTACACTAACCCACAAACTAAAACCCATATATATCCAGGTATCTTGTCCACCTCCATGTCACCATTGCACACTTACATGGTGGCACTTGATTCTGACATAGCCAGAACAAATCCTGGTGGTGGCAAAAATTTTTATCATCGGTATTTGGCTAGCAAGGGTAGGTGAGGTGGTGGTGTACAGGTTCCAATTACCAGACTTTGCACCAATGCCCTGGATTAAATTCCAGGCCTCCCCACATTGTCTCAAGGAGCAAGGGGATGTGACACTGGTCTACACCTAGACACATACTCTGCAAATTCCTGTGGAGTGCTTAGCAGAGGCCACTTGCAATGGTACCAATGGTATCACATGTCAGGGATCTAACCACTCTAATCATGTATGGTGAGAGGGAAAACTGATTGCTTAAATGCCTATGCACATACTGTAATTAGTATAATCTTGCTTTCATGAACTCTAGATTAGATTCAATTTTCATTCCACAGACCCAAGAATGAGACAAGTCTCATGGGTATGGAACATGTCAGAAAGTGAAACATAAAAAACATAAAACATTTGAATATAGTACCCACCACCATGACCACTTCTCAGGAGACTGTCATTACAGTAAACTGGAACTGTTAATATTTATGGAATTAATACACTGTCAGGATGAAACATAGTTATGCACTTTTAATAAATTTATCATACACAAAATACCTAATCTTGATTGTTGTGACCAAGTGCTGTCAAAACTGAAATCTGACAGATGTTTTTACTTAAGCTGTTCTAACAGTTCCTGCTAAAACATTCATCTAAGGAGTAGAAGGAGTTGCCTACCAAAAAAAGTCTTTCAAACTCTGAATAAACTGTGCTTTATCTGAAACCAAGTTGTTAATGGTTGCTGGCAATTTATTGAAAATGTGTGTTCCTGAATACTGGACCCCTTTTTGGACCAAGGTAAGTAATTTTAGGTCTTTATGTAGATTGTTCTTATTCCTAGTATTGATACTATGTATTGAACTATTGATTGGAAATTGAGATATATTACTTGCAACAAATTTCATTAAGGAATAAATATACTGGGAACCAATGGTTAGTATACAAAGTTCCTTGAACAGGTTTTTACATGATGTCCTTGAAATTACATCACAAATGATTCTTATAACATGCTTTTGCATGCTAAAAACTCTTGCTCTGTTTGATGAGTTACCCCAGCATATGATCCCGTATGACATAATGGCAAGTAAGCAAAGTATGTAAGTTTTTTATATTTATATCTCCTACATCTAAGGGACTGGAAACTGCCCTTAGATTTATATGGCGATCAGTCTGTCAGTTAGTTAAAAATGGTATTTACAAAATGTTTTTTCTGAGTGCATCTGTTCTCTAATTCAGTTCACAGAGTGATGACTTATGGGATGGATGCCCTCAGTGAAACATTTTGTAAATACTGGTTTTAGCTTTGAATATATTTTATGTACCTGTACTGCTCTTAACTTTGACATGCCAATACATCTTACATCACCTGTCCAGCTAATTAAGATAAGGAGTATATTTATAGCTCAAATTGGCCATATGTATTAACCTGTACTGAAATCACATGATATTAAGTCTGTTTACCAAAATAAGTCACTGTATATAAAGTTTTGACAAATGCGATCTTGGCTGAGAAGCTGTCTTTCTTCAAGTTGAATATTTACAGATCAGCCTTTATTACTCAGTATGAGCTAGTTAAGGACAAAATGTTTATTAAATTTTTGGTAAAAGAGAAAATATGAGGAGTCCATGTAAAATCATATAAAAGTTCGACAGTGTATACATAACCTTGGGAAATATTTTCCATTTCCTCAAGCCATTTCATTATAGTTAATTGTAAATAAATGTACAGAATTTGTTTCTTACTGCTACTTTTCATTCCTTGAATCAACAACCAGAATTAATTTTCTCCTTCATAATACTTCTATAAAATATGGGCAATGAATAACTAAATGAATGTTATGATAATGGAATTGTATGATTATTGGTGGAGCAACCACTGTCTACAAGGAAGAAGGCCACAGTGCCACAAGAGCTCTCCAGGAAAAACTGGAAAAGAATTCTGTGATATTATTGGATTTCAGACATTTTGCATATGAGAAAAGGACAGCCATCGAGCTGTAGTTTGTAATGATACTAAGCATGACAACACGAGAGTAAAGAAACGAAATATGTTTATAACGTGCGCCTATACCAAGACGCGCGGCCAGTGTTTAAAAGGTACTTTTAAACACTATGACTCGCTGGGCGGAGTTATTTAAAATCATTGCCGCAGCGCTTGATAGCAAGAAGCTGCGAAACAGAAGAAAGAACAATTTATCATTTGTTAGGAAAATTCTAGAGTCTTTATAGTTAGTTGTACTTCTGGTTTCCGATATGTTAACATGTACTTCATTACCTTTTATGCTTGGTCGCCGACTTGTTAAGACGTGTTGTGTAGCACCGCTGCAAGTTATATTTCATTTAGTGTGAAAAACCACGTTATCACCAAGGAAAAAAAAAAAAAACAAAAAAAAACCGCTTTTGTAAACCTTGTGACGATAAAAAATACTTACGCGCACGCCAGGACACTTAATTTTTACAAAATATCACACATACAAAAGCAGCGATTGTTGGACTGCTCCATGTATGAGAAAAACATAAAAATGTAAGTTTTGTATTCATTGTAAATTTGTTAATGTTTATAGTTTAACGCCTTTGTTCTTTGAGAATATATTGATGCTTCACTGTACAGAAAATCTATGCATATTCTTTTCTTTAAATTAATGTATATGTTTAAATGAACTTTGTTATAGATTCGCTCTTTATCGCGGTGTCCCGATTGTATTTGGGAGACCATTAATGTGTTCAATTTCCGATTTGACAACTTTTTTTACAAAATTTCACTGTTTTGCATTCATTTCCAATTTTTTTTATTATTCAAATAGGTCCCTTAGGTAATTTCATTGAAGAGTCTGATTGCGTGAAAGCAATCCGGGTTAAGAGTTCATTTGAGAAACTATTTTCGCGCAATCAATCTGTACGTCTCCTGAACACAATTGAGAACCGACGCATCGGTGATCATTCATTAATTTTTCTCTCTTTCCAAGTCGTACAAAAAAAAAAAAAAAAAAAAGGCCACGGAGAACTGCCGTGAGTACACAATCTAGTGTTAAAGGTTCCATTCTTTATCTTGTCGGCAAACCTTGCCGTAAATTATCATCAGCAATGTTATATTTGGTTAAATGTGAAAAGCAAAAAACCTTTTAATGCTAGAACTCATATGTAAATAAATTTATGGTTACTACTCCAGACAGATATAAATTGATGGAACAGTTCTGTGAAAACCAAGAAATACTTGTGACATCAAAGAAATTTAAAGAAGTTTGCAGCTTGAAGTTTACTGAAGCAAGTAGTGATTTAAGAGATCAATTTACAAAGCATGTCTGCACAGAAACAACTATCTAAGAAAGAAATGTCTGAAGAGATATTAGGAGCAATTCAAGCAATGTCGGATTGGTTACACAGCCTGAAAAGACATCAGCTGAAGAAATTGATGTTGGATTGCAACTGCTAGAGCTTTAGAGGCATTGGACGTATCAGAAGTTGTTTCAGAACTTTCGCAGACAACATAGACCAATCCTTAGGTAAAACAGCATCAGCTGCCTCACATAAGCCAGGTAGAAATTTTGGCAATCTCAGAGAGATATGAGAAAAGGTCATTGGGTTCAGCTGTCTGTATTTCAGAGATTTCAAACATATTCACAGTAACCTCCCAATTATACAAAAGTTCAGTGGAAGAAAAACAAAATGCACATATTTAGAACACTTGTCACACCAGTATTTTTTGTTTCCAGAGCTAAAGGAAAATGTAACACACGAAATTGGAAAATGTGATTCGTGATTGTAATCTAAGATTGTACTTCAATATGTGGCAAGTAAAGCACAAGCTACAGAAGTATGAACAGGTGCCAAATTGGCAGCAATATTTTATTTTCTATGGTACAACAACAAGTTTGAAATATAGCAGGCTATGAATATGGTACAGATTGCATTTGGGTTGTGAAGTTTATATGTATGTAAAAAGTACCGTATGGATAGAACACCATGGCCTTTTGTTAACTGTGCTGAAACGCTTTTGAGGCAGCTGTTGTACAGGTAAAAGTTAAGGAAAAAATTGCATAGTAATAAGAGTGTAGGCCAACAGATTTCCTTGCAGCCTGGTATATGGTTTTCTTGGGGAATCAGAAGCTACACTGGATAAAGAAATCAGATAATTCACACACGTTAGCAATGGGAGATATCAATATTAATACTTGAAGCAAAGCTGCTCAAAATGAAGCTTAGGTGATTATATTAGCACCTATAATCTCAAACTAAGAATGAACTACCTTGCTAAATTTGTTAGTGAATCAAACATGCACATATCACATAAAATTGATGCTCTTAATAATATTGAAGTTTATGAAGAGTGATGTCATTCACTACATGTCCAGCACACCCCTGAAGTGTTATTCGTTATGCTGTATTGTGTTTAATTGTATTTCAAGAGTGGTAAATGGAGTTTAATGGGAAAACCAAAGGCAGCAACAACAACAATAGTGAGAGTGAAAAAAAAGTGTTGAAATGTGTGTGCATTCCTAAGGGACCAAATTCGGTCCTTAGACTTACACACTACTTAAACTAACTTATGCTAAGAACAACACACACACCCATGCCTGAGGAAGGCCTTGAACCTCTGATGGAAGGGATTGCGCATTCCATGACATAACGCCTCAAACTGTGCGGTTATTCCGCGCGGCTGAGAGTGATTAGACAGTGCAGATACAAGCTTACTGCTTGCAGGTGAGGCCTCACTGCCCAACACTGGGGAGTTGGTCCAGTCCCAGGTGAGTATGATGATGCACAGTCACAACATGCTAGACATAATTGTGTGAGTAACCACGAATGTAATGATTACAGCAGTCATGAAGAAAATCCAAAGTACAAGGGTTGGAACTGAAATAGTGGCAACTATTTATCCACAACCAATACAAAAGAGTTACATGTTTGCACCTGTTACTGTGCTTCAAAGTAGTCACCAGCGTTGTGTAGAACCCGTTGCCAGCAATGTGGAAGGCGGAGTATACCGTTAGCAGAGCCTGTTCTGTTGATGGTGCGAATGGAGCGGTCTACTGCCTGTCGAATCTCTGGAAGAGTTCTGAAGCGAATGCCACAAAGCGGTTCCTTCATCTTCGGAATCAAATTAAAGTCACAAGGACTTAAGTCCAGGGAGTATGGTGGATGGTACAGTACTTCCCAGTCCCATCAACCAAACAGAGCAGCCACAGATTTTACTGTATGCGCCCGTGCATTGTCATGCAAAACGATGGGTGGGTTATGCAGAAAGTGTCGCTGCTTCTGTCGCAGAGCTGGTTGCAGCTGATGCTCCAAAAACAAACAGTAATACTGTGCATTGACGGTCTGCCATGGGGGAACATAATGCATTAGAATAACACCATCACAGTCGTACAAGAGAATCACGACAACTTTCATCATACTGGGGCTCTGACGCACTTTCGACTTTTGCGGTGACCCACAATGACGCGATTCGTTGGATTGGCATTTCAGTTTTGGCTCAAATGATGTGGCCCATGCCTCATCCAGTGTCATGGTAAGGCATAAGGAAGCCTCTCCTTCATGCTGACAGCACTCCAAGGGCGTCTGAGCAGCATTGTAACACATTCATTTCTGCATTTCTGTCAAGTCTTGCGGAATCCATTGTGATGCAATTTTTTGCATGCCCAGGCGTTCCTTCAGGATGCGAAGCACAATCGTATGTTGTAATCCGGTTTAATGGGCGAGCTAAAGAATCATATGGCATCGATCACTGTCCACTAACGCAGCAACAGCATGCACTTCTTCTTCTGAATGCAAAGATGACCTGCCCGATGCATGTCTGGCACAGTTTGCTGACCTTCATTGAAGGCTTTTACCCAATGTGCCAATGTTCTATATGGCAATGCCGATTCCCAGCGTACCTCTTGAAGACCTTGATGACACTGTCATGCTGTATGACCTCTGGCACATTAAATCTATGTCTTCATTCACGTAGGAATGAATTCTCTTCGCACCTCGGTGAAGAAGACCTCATCAGTGAAACACGAAACTTAATTCAAGTGACAAGAAGCTTATACAGGACTTCAAAAATTGTTATCAGTGGTATAATATACAGCAGGTTAGTAAGTTATAAATATTTATTTATTTATTTATTATTTGTCCCGTGGATCAAATCAGTACAATGGCTTGTACAACTGATATGGGATAAGTCAATACAAATATACAGTTTACAGGAGTCTAAAATAATAAACATGAATACAGAGGAAAGATTATTTTACATTACCTACAAAATTATGTTACTTAAAGTTACAGCTTTACAGAGAATTGTTACATGATGTGACAAAACTGACTTAACAACATTCAGCTTTGATACTTTATCATGCACTAAGACAATTTTGATTCCAAATATTCCTGGATGGTATAAAAGCATTCTTTTAATAAAAGAGATTTCACTGTCTGTTTGAATTTATTTATTTCTTGGATTTCTTGTATAAAAGTTGGAAGATGATTATATAATTTTATTCCCATGCACTTGACACCATCACTGTACAGTTTTGTTGAGTGGGGAAGTATTCTTAGAGAGGTTTTTGATCTTGTGTCATAATCATGGTAGTCCATATTTTTGCTAATTTTGTTGATACTTTTTTTGGTAAAGAATAATAATTCTAGTATGTATTGGCATGGGAGGGGCAAAATATTTAGTTTCTTAAATAATGGTTTACTAGTGTCTCTTTGTTTTTTGAACATAATTGTTCTGACTACCTTCTTTTGCAGTTTGAATATCTTAATTGATTCAGAATTTTGGCCCCAGAAGATGATTCCGTAGTTAAGTACGGAGTGAAAGAGTGCATGGTTCATTGTGGTTAGGGTACTTGTGTTAGTGACGTTCCTTATTGATCTATTCATGAAGCATACTTTACTAAGTTTTGTGCTGGTAACGTCAATGTGCCTTTTCCATGTGAGCGTATCAGTAATAGTGACCCCCAAAAATTTTATTTCATTTTCAAGTTTAACATTATTTTTTTCCAGTGATATAGTTGGTTGTAATGGATTTCTGTTTTGGGCAGTGTGAAAGGTTATTCCAATTGCCTTTTTGCATTAATCAGCAGCCTATTACTTTGGAGCCATCGACTTATTTGATCTGTGGTTCTATCTATATTGGATTGGAGAATTTGTTCGGGCGCAAATATGAGTATAGAGGTGTCGTCAGCAAATAAAAGGGTTTTTGTGTTTGGTAGGCTGTGAGGAAGGTCATTTATGTAAAGTAAGAACAGCAAAGGGCCCAGGACGGAGCCTTGGGGAACGCCTTGCTTTATGGTATGTATGGAGGAATGTGCTGTGCTAGCTGTACCTGAGAGCTTAGTTTCATTTAATTCGACATACTGCTGTCGATCTTCCAGATAGCTTTTAAACCAGTCATAGGCATTTCCTCTTATTCCATAGGAATGCATCTTTTGCAGAAGTATACTATGGTTAACCATGTTGAATGCCTTTGTTAGATCTAGGAATATACCTATGGCTGGGAGTTTTTTGTCCACAAGCTCCAGTGCATGATCTAGAAATTCTTGTATTGCATCTGTTGTAGCTTTCTTACTTTGGAAGCTGAACTGAGCAGGTGACAGGATATTTTCTTTGTCTAGAAAGGACATGATTCTGGTGGCCATTATATATTCAAATACTTTACTAAAAGTTGAAAGCAGTGCAATGGGTCGATAATTACTGGGATCCTCTTCGCTTCCTTTTTTGTGGACAGGTATAATTTCTGCAATTTTGAGCATGCCAGGAAATGTACCATTCAGGAATGAGAAGTTTATTATGTGAGCGAGGGGTTTACTGATAGAGTTACTGCAATTATGAAGGAGGAAGCATGGGATCTGATCTTGTCCAGCAGATGATTTTTTTTTAATTTTGCTATGCAGTGTCTTTTCTATTTCAATTTCAGATGTAGGCCTTAGAAATAGAGTCTCAGAGCATAAGTTTGGTTCTAGTTGTAAGGGACAGCTATTTTTAAGATGGTTAGCCAGGTTTTCTACTGTTTCTGTAAAGTAGTTATTGAATTCCTCTGCTGTTTCTTTCCCACAGGAGACTAATTTTCCATTTATTTTCAGGCTAATATCACTTTGTAACTGTTTTCCTCTATTAGTATTCATATTAATGAGTTGCCACATGCTTTTGCTCTTATTTTATGACAATTTGAGGTGGTTATCATTCTGTAGCTTTTTGTAAACAGGATAAACAGTAATATCAGGGAGCATTGTAATGATCTTGGAGCAATATTTATAGACCCAAACAAGTTCTTGTTGAACAAATGCCTGGGGATGGATAACCTTCATCTAAACAGGCTAGGCTCCAAATTGCTTAGTAAAATGTTTATTGATGTATGCCACATCTTAAAAAGTACTAAATAGGGAAACGAATAAGCAGAGAGGGGGATGCAACATTACATGTGGAAAAAAAATGCTTACCAAACGAAAATTTACCCACAGTACTAAATAAATCTCGAACAATGTATATTATGCATTACAATATAAATGGTCTAAACTCTAACTCCTTGAATAGCACATGTAAAATAGATGAATTGTAAATATTCCTGTCTGAATGCAAATTTGTAAAAATTATATGTCTGAACGAACATTGGCTGATGAAAGACACTCTAAAATTTCTAAATAAAATCCAAAACTTCACCGACAAAATAAATCACATGGAGGCTCATGTATACTTGTTCATTCCAACATAACATTTAAAATAAGGAATGAGTTTGATCATTTGAATGAGGAATGTAGCTTTCAAAGTTGCTGTGCAGAACTTGTACGTCTAGGTATTATTGTAATTTCAATTTACAGAATCCTGGGAAATCAAATAATGAACCACTTCTTATACAAATGCTAGGAAACGGCAACTGCACAAAGAGCTGAAATATAACAAACATCTAGCTTTTATTGAATATGTGAAGCAATATAAAAATGTTTTCAAAAATGTTGTAAAGGCAGCAAAACAAATGTTTAACAGTGAAATAATTTCAAATCATAAGAATAAATCAAAAGCAGTGTGCTCTGTTGTTAAATCAGTAGTGGGTGTTAAAGTCGGCAGCCATGAAATTTGTAAAATAAAGCAGGAAAACAACACCATTGTAAATCCTGCTCAAATATTGGAACACTTCAATGAATTCTGTATCAATGTGACAAAATCAAATGTCAAAGTTACAAATTACAATAAAAATATATGTCCATATGGGCTTGATCGAAAAAAATACATCTCCCATGAAATTTAGAAGTATTACAATGAAAAAAATAGGAGACATTATATTATCACTAAAAAATAAAAATTTGGTGGGTTGGGATGGAATATCTGTGAAAGTAATTAAATCAGTGTACAAAATAGTAAGTCCTCCACTAGCTGAATTAATCAACAAATCATTTGAAGAAGGTTGTTTTCCAGAATCATTAAAATACATGGAAATGAAACCACTTTTTAAGAAAGGGTCAAGAGAAGATATGGGGGACTATCGTCCTATCTCCCTCCTTCCAGTGCTGTCAAAAATTTTCGATAAAGTAGCTGCTATGCAAATCCAAAACTTTATTGTATCGTAGGGGATTATTTTGTGCAATCAGTTTGGCTTCCAGCAACGGAAAAATACAACAGATGCCATAAATAATTTCATAGAAAAAATTAGCACAGTTCTAGACAAAAACAGTAAAGTAGCTGGAATTTTCTGCAATCTGACAAAGGCTTTCGATTCCGTAAATCATTTCTTGCTAATACACAAACTAGAAAAATATTGGATTAAGGGTGCAGTACTTCAAAGACTTACTTCTTACTTATGTAATAGAAAACAAAGAACAATCATCTCTTCAAATGGTGTAAACTACCATTCAGAGTGGAAAACAATAACACAGGGTGTCCCACAAGGTTCGATCCTCAGTCCAATTCTCTTTCTATTGTACGTCAATGACTTACCATTAAACATAAATTCACCATCCATTCTGTTTGCTGATGAGACATCTGTCTTGATAGAAAGCAAAGAAACAGAAACGATTCCTGATAGAGTCACTGTTACATTATACAGGCTAGAGTCATATTTCCAATTAAATGATGTGAAGCTTAACATACCAAAAACAAACTAATTCAATTCAGAACCAAACAGTCAAAAGACCAGGAAATTAGTATAAATCATAAAAGTGAAGAATTAATAGAAGCGCATTTGCCAAATTTTTAGGTCTACACCTCGATAAGAATTTACACTGGAACACACTTACTGAGTACCTGTGCAGCAAACTGGGTAGCTTTGCATATGACATGCATATACTATCAAGTGCTACTAACATGTCCACTCACAGAGTAGCATATCTAAGTTACTTTGAATCAGTGATATATGGCATTATTTTCTGGGGGAACTCCAATAATATATCTTGTGTACTGATGCTCCAGAAAAAAATTATCAGAAATATGTGCACTGCTCAGCAAAGAGAATAAAGTCGTCCATTATTAGAGAAACTAAAAATTTTGACTGTCCCCTCCCTATACATATATGAGCTAATGATAGTTTTTCACAACAAACTGGAATTGTTCATTAAAAACCAAGTTGATCATCCATACAGTACAAGGAATAAAGATAGTTTTATGCTTCCTGCCCATAGATTGAAATTATATGCTCAAACCCCACAATGTACGGGCATGACAGTCTACAACAAACTTAAAGGCAAAAACATTCTAAACATGGAACTAGAGATACTAAAAAAAGAAGTTCCATGAAATTCTCATACACAAATGTTATTACTCATTAGAAGAGTTCATGGAGGATGAAATGATAATCTGAGCAGAATCCAACCACAAATTAGCATTATATTGTGAAAAAAAATTGTCCATTATCAAGATATTTAACTATGCTGGAAAATAAGAAAATATAGATACTGCTACATTGACTAAAATTAGTTTTAAAAATTAATATTAGTTTCTAGTTTGTAATTTTTGACGTGTCTCCTGTACCATATGGCACAATTTGTTAGTGTATTTTATGAGACTAATAAATCACATTTCACAAAGGGAGGGAGGGGCAGAGATTTTATTCATTACAGGATCCTCACACACTTTTAGAAGTGATTTCCCACAATGCCACTAAACATCTCATGTAGCCAATTGTTGCTGTTGTTGTTGTTTTGGTCTTCAGTCTTGAGATTGGTTGGTTGGTTTAAGGATTAAAGGGACCAAACTGCAGAGGTCAGCAGTCCCTTTTTCCAAAAGTTTAAAAATACCCACAGAGAATAAAAAAATGTTCAACAGAATAGGAGACAGACGACACAAAACAAAAGAAACATAGACAAGGACCAGACAAAACGAAATAAAATCACACGGAGTGTGACGGTGGTTGGCCGACCATAGGAACAAAAAAAGGAAAAGCCAACCACCGAAAACACATTAAAAACTTAGTTTAAAACCGTAGGCCAAAGGCCAGAATCAACACGAAACAATAAAATAAAACAGAAACACTCAGATTAAAGAATAAAAACCCCCTGCCCTAATAAAACGTAAAACGAAGTCAGCCATAACAGGGTCATCAGATAAAAGGGCAGGGAGCGTATCAGGCAGCGCAAATGTCTGCCTGACCACAGTTAAAAGGGGGCAGGCCAACAAAATGTGGGCCACTGTCAAAGCCGCCCCGCAGCGACATACAGGAGGGTCCTCCCGGCGCAGTAAATAACTGTGTGTCAGCCGGGAGTGGCCAATGCGGAGCCGACAAAGGACGACTGAGTCCCTGCGGTTGGCTCGCATGGATGACCGCCACACAGTCGTCGTCTCCTTAATGGCACGGAGTTTATTGGGCGTGATCCAATCTCGCCATTCAGCGTCCAAAAGCGCAAAAACTTTTCGGCGGAGGACCGCTTGCAAATCAGTCTCTGGTTTGATGCAGCTCTCCATGCTACTCTATCCTGTGCAAGCTTCTTCATCTCCCAGTACCTACTGCATCCTACATCCTTCTGAATCTGTTTAGTGTATTCATCTCTTGGTCTCCCTCTACGATTTTTACCCTCCATGCTGCCCTCCAATACCAAATTGGTGACCCCTCAATGTCTCAGAACATGTCCTACCAACCGATCCCTTCTTCTAGTCAAGTTGTGCCACAAGCTCCTCTTCTCCCCAGTTCTATTCAATACCTCCTCATTAGTTATGTGATCCACCCATCTAATCTTCAGCATTCTTCTGTAGCACCACATTTTGAAAGCTTCTATTCTCTTCTTGTCTAAACTATTTATCATTCACGATTCAATTGTAGCATATGTTAACTCAGTTCTTTTGGTATGACATGTCTCGATAGTGAAAAATTCATTTATATAAATAATGGCTTGGCTGTGAAGGTGCTGATGATGATGTATGGTGCAGATGATCACCTTTGCAATTTTTTATGGGGCTGAATGAAGTCAGAGTTTGTTCCATCCGTGCCACAATCCTTTTCACAGCTACAGCAGTGGTTCACATATGACATGTGGCACAAGGTTTGAAAGCGTATAAATATCATCTTGATATTCGCTCTGTGTCCAGAGGAGCACATGTCATGTCCCCGTTACATGCAAAACAAGCTTCCAGAGATATCCTATGGACAGAATAAGGTTTGAAGCACATAAGTTGCATCATTTCGGTTGCATGAACTTTTGACAGTTAAAGATTTTTGGGCTCGACCTGTAGATGTGTATACATAAGTATACAGGGTGAGTCACCTAACATTACCGCTGGATATATTTCATAAACATCAACAAATACTGACGAATCGATTCCACAGACTGAACGTGAGAAGAGGGGCTGGTGTAATTGGTTAATACAAACCATAAAAAAATGCACGGAAGTATGTTTTTTAACACAAACCTACGTTTTTTTAAATGGAACCCCGTTAGTTTTGTTAGCACATCTCAACATATAAACAAATACGTAATCAGTGCCGTTTGTTGCATTGTAAAATGTTAATTACATCCGGAGATATTGTAACCTAAAGTTGACGCTTGAGTACCACTCCTCCACTGTTCGATTGTGTGTATCGGAGAGCACCGAATTACGTAGGGATCCAAAGGGAACGGTGATGGACCTTAGGTACAGAAGAGACTGGAACAGCACATTACGTCCACATGCTAACACCTTTTTATTGGTCTTTTTCACTGACGCACATGTGCATTACCATGAGGGGTGAGGTACACGTACATGCGTGGTTTCCGTTTTCAATTACGGAGTGGAATAGAGTGTGTCCCGACATGTCAGGCCAATAGACGTTCAATGTCATGGCCATCATTTCCTACACACAGTTGGAATCTGGTGTAATGAATGTCGTACGCGCCGCAGTACATCTGGTGTAATGTAGCTGCAGGCTGCCACAATACGTTGTTTCATATCCTCTGGGGTTGTAGGCACATCATGGTACACATTCTCCTTTAACGTACCCCACAGAAAGAAGTCCAGAGGTGTAAGATCAGGAGAACGGGCTGGCCAATTTATGCGTCCTCCACGTCCTATGAAACGCCCGTCGAACATCCTGTCAAGGGTCAGCCTAGTGTTAATTGCGGAATGTGCAGGTGCACCATCATGCTAATACCACATACGTAGATACGTTTCCAGTGGGACATTTACGAGCAACGTTGGCGGATCATTCTGTAGAAACACGATGTATGTTGCAGCTGTTTGGGCCCCTGCAATGAAATGAGGACCAATGAGGTGGTCGCCAATGATTCCGCACCATACATTTACAGTCCACGGTCGCTGTCGCTCTACCTGTCTGAGCCATCGAGGATTGTCCACGGACTAGTAATGCATGTTCCGTAGATTCACTGCCCCGTGGTTTGTGAAACCCGCTTCATCGGTAAACAGGTAGAACTGCAACGCATTCTCTGTTAATGCCCATTGACAGAATTGCACTCGATGAGTGAAGTCATCACCATGTAATTGCTGATGTAGCGACACATGAAACGGGTGAAAGCGGTGACGATGCAGTATGCGCAAGACAATACTTTGACTCAGTCCACCGGCTCTCGCAATGTCCCGTGTACTCATGTGTGGGTTCATGGCAACAGCAGCTAACACACCAGCTGCACCCACTTCTCCTGTGACGGGCCTTTTACGGACCCATTTGCGTGCTAAACCCATACCTGTTGCATACAGTTGGCGGTAGATGTTTTGCAATGTGCGGCACATTGGATGCGCTCTGTCCGGGTACCGTTCTGCATACACCCTGCAGGCTTCAGCTGCATTTCGTTGACACTCGCCATAGATGAGTATCATCTCCACATTTTCAGAGTTCGAATACACCATGGTCACAATTCCTACAACACTACACTATCACAGATGTCTGGTAACACGGTGTACTACAGTTGGTCTGCGTGCGGAGATGAATGCAGAATAACAACAGCAGCAAGCACTACATGCGGACACTGTGACAGCTAGACCAAACCACAACAGTGCACTACAGCCACACTCGTAAACATGGTCGTCATCGTAAACATGTCCCTGCAGATGCTGCTCGCCGACCATGGCCCGTGTTTGTTACAACACGCAACTGAACGTCGAAGGTTTCAAGCGTCAACTTTAGGTTACAATATCTCTGGATGTAATTAACATTTTACAATGCAACAAACGGCACTGATTACGAATTTTCTTATATGTTCAGATGTGCTAACAAAACTAACGTGGTTCCATTTAAAAAAAAACGTAGATTTCTGTTAAAAAACATACTTCCGTGCATTTTTGTATGGTTTGTATTAAACAACTACACTAGCCCTCTCCTCATGTTCGGTCTGTGGAATCGGTTCGTCAGTATTTGATGTGGTTTACGAAATATATCCAGCGGTAACGTTAGGTGGCTCACCCTGTATATGCATGCATGCATGCATGTGAATATGTATACATCACAGAACATCTATTTTTATTTATTTATTTATTTTTTATTTATTTATTTTATTATCCATCTTTAGGCATTAAAATGCAATTGATGTCGTAATTTGTGTACATACACAGTTTACATAACTAACAGAAATGGTGTAAGATATTGTAGATCATTATTGTCTAATAAGACACAAAAATTTGTCCTTGAAGCTGTACAAGGTATTTGCATTATATTTACATGTATAAGTTTAATCTAAGTGAAACTATATTAGTACCGGTACTTAAGATCATCTTTAGTGCACATTATAAACTCTTGTATTGTATAAAAAGCTTTTTCTCTAAGTCATTTCTTTGTGACACTTTTAAACTCATTCAGTGAAACATTATGTGCCTCTATTGGCAACATGTTAAATAGTTTTACTCCCATGTACCTGTAACTATCTTGAGTTTTCTTTAGTCTAGCTATTGGGATGTCAATTTGCTGTTTCATACGTGTGTCATGGTGATAGATAGCTTGTCATAGTTTGTGACTGTGTTGGTTTTCTTTTGTGTGTATCAGACAACTTAGTATAAAGAGGGCTGCAACTGTTAGTATTTTTATATTTTTGAAATATGGTCTACAAGACTCGTTATTTCTGACTCCATGGATGCATCTGACTGCCTTCTTTTGCCAAATGAAAACTTGTTTTGCTCCGGATGAGTTTCCCCACAACAAAGTGGCATATGTTAACCGGGTGTGGAAAAAGGCGTAGTATGCATTGAGTAATAACTTACCACTAACACATGACCTTAGTTTACCTAACAAATATGTCACACGTGCTAACTTAGTACAAATATAATTGGTATGACTCTTCCATGTTAATTTTGAGTCAAGATGGATCCCAAGTAGTTTAGCTGAGACAAATCAATCTTATCACTCTTAACACACAAGCTAAAGAGAATATTTACAGTTTTATCATGATTTATATGCAAGTCATTGAGTTGGAACCACTTGATGGCTGCTCTGAGATGAGCCTCACTTTCCTCATTTAATTTTCCTAAATCTTTCCCTGCTGTAACAAAAGTTGTATCATCTGCATAGAGCGTGGATTTACATAACATGGTGCTGAGCAAGTCATTTACATACATTATAAAAAGTAAAGGTCCAAACACAGAGCCTTGTGGTACACCCTGCATGATATCCCAGACATTTGACCTCATATTGTTAAAATGCACAATTTGTTTTCTGTCGCTCAGATAGTATCTGATCAGAGATAGTTCTGAGCCTCTAATACCATAGCAGTGCAGTTTTTCTAGTAGTATCCTGTGAATGACAAGAGTCAAATGCCTTTCTGAGGTCCACAAGAGTGGCATTAACTGATAATCCTGATTCAAATGATGACAATACATATGAAACAACAATCTTCAACTGTTTTGCTGTTGACAGGCCGGACCTGAAGCCATACTTAGAGTCACTAAGAATGTTATTCACAGACAGATGTTGACTGATTTGGAGCTGTATGCAGTATTCCACTACTTTTGATATGATGGGTACAAGGGAGATTGGACGGTAATTATTAGGACAAGACTTGTCACATTTCTTGTGCAGTGGAGTAATGACTGCCATTTTTAAGGATGAAGGGAAACAGCCACTGACAAACATCCGGTTCATAAGAGTAGTATCAGTTTCTGTAAGGCCTGTGCAAATACTTCAACATCATTATCAGGTGTGCGGTATACAGACACAATTATAAGTTTTAACATGGGCAGTAACATTGGTGCTATTTCCATTACATTTTCTATACAGTAATCATTAGCACTAAGGGCGCTGTAATCTAAGTCTATACCACTACTAACATGTATAGAGGCTCCCCCATAGTTGTGTGTTGGTCTACAATAACCTGTTACTAAATCAAAGCCTGGGGGTACATATAACTGCAGTTGGTCTTCACTTAACCAGTGTTCATTCGTACATAATATAACAACATATTGACATACACACATTTTTGACATGTTGTCAAGTCTGTGACGACAGCATAAGAAATCAGGCCTTGAGGATGAAGTCTATTCAATAAATTGTGGTTAATTATTAAAATAAATTTGGAGCAGTCTTCGAAAAAGTTACAATGGTGAATGGTAAGCTACATAACACGCTATTAGCCCATAAGTGCACGTTGCTATGACCAAAAGAATTTACAAATAGCGTGTTTTATCGTCGCAAAGACATGTTTCCGTTTAACGAAGCACATGATTATGTTTTCTCATTGTGGATGTAAGATAAAGAACAAGACAACTGTTTTGTTTGCAATGGTCAAAGTTTCTACGGTATGTTTTTGCCTGAAACGTGGAGTAATGCATCGAAATTTTTTTCAGACATCATACTAACCACTTAACTTACGGTCATTTTAGAATCCATCTGATCCTGACAATCAGTCCTTTGAGCTCAATCAATACTACTTCACAACAGCAAGATCGTGCTTCGGTAATAGGTAGGCTATACAGGGTGTTCCATTTATCTTGACCACCCTAAATAACTGTTTGTCCAGTTGAAAATTACAAAATGTTTCAAGCAAATGTTCTTTAGCTGTCAGGGGGACATCAATCAGCATGATTGCCATCGTTGTAGCTTTGTTTTTTTTTACATAGATATGAATAGCGACATGACTTTTTTAAATGGCACCTTGTTTTTTTTTATTCAGTAATTCATTTCCTCTCCTAAAGACCTGTTCAAAAATGTATCACTGTGTACCATTCACTGAAACACAACGTTACGAGACTTTGAACTAGGGATCACAAACTCGTCCACTTGCTGGAGTTGTCAGAAAACAAATGAAAATCAAGTAAAAACATAACACAAAATTGACTTTGACTCTCCTGCACCATTTCCCAGGAGTAGAACATTCAAAGGTGCTCAAAGTGGTGACTCTGGACACCGATACACTGGTGCACTCGTTGAATGAAAGAATTATTTACTGCTTCCAGTGTTGCCTGCTGAAGAGAATAACAAGTAAGCACGATTTGTTCCTGTACGTCCTCTGGAGTTGTTGGAATATCGCAATAGACAACGTCTTCAATGCATCCCCAAAGAAAAAAGTCCACAGGATTTAAATCAGGAGACCTAGCAGGCCAAGTAACTGTTCCTCCTCGACCAGTCATCTGGCAGGTGGATACCTTCAGTTCAGAACGCGACGTGCACGCAATGAATTATGTGCTGGACATCCATCGTGCTAATACCACACAAGCATTCTGGTTCTTAGCGGCACTTCATCCAGAAGAGGAGGAAGAATTCGTCTGAGGAAGTTGGCATACGTTGTGCCATTTAGACTACATTGATGAAATGAGGGCCAATAATTGTAGTACCAAGCATCCCACACCAGACGTTAAATCTCCATTGACGATGATGTTCCACCTGTCTAAGCCATCGTGGGTTGTCGCTGGACCAATAATGCATGTTCCTTGTATTTACTTGTCCTTTGTTTGAGAAGGAACATTCATCGGTAAATAGAACATCGGAGAAGAAGTTCGGGTAGGCGAGGATTTGCTGCTGTACCCACTGACAGAACTGTACGCGATTCTGGAAATCATTCCCAGGCAATAGGTGTACATGGTAAGGATGGAACCGGTGATGTGTAAAAATACGATGTACACTGGTTTTGGGAATGCCAATCTCGTGTTCAAGCTGTTGTGTGCTCACATGTGGATTCATAGCAACAGAAGCGAGAACAGTATCTTCGGCAGCTTCGTCTGTGCGAGTGCTACAACATTCAGGCTGCAGTAGCCGACCGAGACAGACGCAACACCAGGGAAGTAGCCGCTTTTGTGACATTTAGGAGTTCCTAACCAGGAGCGAATTTTATTTTATCATCTGTGTGCTTTAATACACTCCTGGAAATGGAAAAAAGAACACATTGACACCGGTGTGTCAGACCCACCATACTTGCTCCGGACACTGCGAGAGGACTGTACAAGCAATGATCACACGCACGGCACAGCGGACACACCAGGAACCGCGGTGTTGGCCGTCGAATGGCGCTAGCTGCGCAGCATTTGTGCACCGCCGCCGTCAGTGTCAGCCAGTTTGCCGTGGCATACGGAGCTCCATCGCAGTCTTTAACACTGGTAGCATGCCGCGACAGCGTGGACGTGAACCGTATGTGCAGTTGACGTACTTTGAGCGAGGGCGTATAGTGGGCATGCGGGAGGCCGGGTGGACGTACCGCCGAATTGCTCAACACGTGGGGCGTGAGGTTTCCACAGTACATCGATGTTGTCGCCAGTGGTCGGCGGAAGGTGCACGTGCCCGTCGACCTGGGACCGGACCGCAGCGACGCACGGATGCACGCCAAGACCGTAGGATCCTACGCAGTGCCGTAGGGGACCGCACCGCCACTTCCCAGCAAATTAGGGACACTGTTGCTCCTGGGGTATCGGCGAGGACCATTCGCAACCGTCTCCATGAAGCTGGGCTACGGTCCCGCGCACCGTTAGGCCGTCTTCCGCTCACGCCCCAACATCGTGCAGCCCGCCTCCAGTGGTGTCGCGACAGGCGTGAATGGAGGGACGAATGGAGACGTGTCGTCTTCAGCGATGAGAGTCGCTTCTGCCTTGCTGCCAATGATGGTCGTATGCGTGTTTGGCGCCGTGCAGGTGAGCGCCACAATCAGGACTGCATACGACCGAGGCACACAGGGCCAACACCCGGCATCATGGTGTGGGGAGCGATCTCCTACACTGGCCGTACACCACTGGTGATCGTCGAGGGGACACTGAATAGTGCACGGTACATCCAAACTGTCATCGAACCCATCGTTCTACCATTCCTAGACCGGCAAGGGAACTTGCTGTTCCAACAGGACAATGCACGTCCGCATGTATCCCGTGCCACCCAACGTGCTCTAGAAGGTGTAAGTCAACTACCCTGGCCAGCAAGATCTCCGGATCTGTCCCCCATTGAGCATGTTTGGGACTGGATGAAGCGTCGTCTCACGCGGTCTGCACGTCCAGCACGAACGCTGGTCCAACTGAGGCGCCAGGTGGAAATGGCATGGCAAGCCGTTCCACAGGACTACATCCAGCATCTCTACGATCGTCTCAATGGGAGAATAGCAGCCTGCATTGCTGCGAAAGGTGGATATACACTGTACTAGTGCCGACATTGTGCATGCTCTGTTGCCTGTGTCTATGTGCCTGTGGTTCTGTCAGTGTGATCATGTGATGTATCTGACCCCAGGAATGTGTCAATAAAGTTTCCCCTTCCTGGGACAATGAATTCACGGTGTTCTTATTTCAATTTCCAGGAGTGTAGTTCAGTTTCTTGAGTTTCTACGTGTCTGTGGCTGACACTTTCGCTGAGTCAGATGCTGTCGCCTGTCCTGTTTGAGAGGAAACCACTCAGCCTGCAAGATCCGGGCAATCGAAAAGGGTGGGATTATTGGTAGTTGGGAGCTCCAACGTTAGGCGTGTTATGGGGCCCCTTAGGGACTTGGATGACAAGAAGGGTAAGAAAACCAACGGGCATTCCGTGTGCATACCGTGTGGAGTCATTCCAGATGTGAGAAGGGTCCTCCCAGATGCCATGAAGAGCACAGGTGGTTGCTCACCCGGTGCCAATGATGTGTGTCACTTTGGATCAGGAGAGATTCTTTCTGGTTTCGAGCGGCTAACAGAAGTGGTAAAGGCTGCCAGTCTTGCTTGCAAGATGAAAGCATTGCTGACCATTTGCAGCCTAGTCGACGGGACCGGTTGCGGACCTGTGGTGCAGAGCCGAGTGGAGGGTCTGAATCAGAGGCTCAGACGGTTCTGCGACCGTGTTGGCTGCAGTTTCTCCGACTTGCGCCAATGGGTGGTTGGGTTTCGGGTTCCGCTAAATAGGTCAGGTATCCACTATACACAGGAGACAGCTACACAGGTAGCAGGGGCTGTGTGGCGTGGACTGGGCGGTTTTTTAGGTTAGAGGGTCTCGGGAAAACACAAGAAGGGCTGCAGTCACAAAGGGTGCAGGATGAACACAGGAAGAACGTAGGTACAGGAACCATCGGTATAACCGTTGTATATTGTCGTAGCTGTGTTGGGAAAGTAGCAGAGCTCCAAGCGCTAAAACAAAGCACTGATGCTCAAATCGTTATAGGCACTGAAAGCTGGCTGAAGCCGGATATAAGCTCAGCCGAATTTTTTGCGAAGAACCTAACAGTGTTCCCAAAAGATAGGCTAAACACGGTTGGCGGTGGCGTGTTTGTTGCTGTTAGATGTAGTTTAACTTGTCGCGAAATTGAAGTAGATACTTCCTGTGAGTTAGTATGGGCAGAGGTCATTGTTGGCAACCGGAATAAAATGATAATTGGATCCTTTTACCGATCTCCCAATTCAGATGATACAGTTGCTGATATCCAGGAATTAGTGCACACTGGACTGTCGTAGGGAGATTGAATATTGTAATCCCCAAATCCTCGAAACATAAGCGAAAAATATACCTATTAAAAAAAAGCAGATAAAAATTCACTTGACGCCTTCCTGAGGGACAATCCCTACTCATTCCAAATTAATAATATAAGTGCATACCAGATGTGGCTTAAATACAAAGAAATAGTATCGGCAGCAACTGAGAGATTTATACCAAATAAATTAGCAAACGACGGAGCTCATCCTCCTTGGTACACAAAACGGGTTAGAACACTATTGCAGAAACAACGAAACAAACATGCCAAATTTAAAGAGACGCAAAATCCCCAAGATCGGCGATCTTTTACAGAAGCTCGAAATTTAACGCGGGCATCAATGCGAGATACCTATAACAGTTTCCACAACGAAACTTTGTCTCGAAACCTGGCAGAAAATCCAAAGCGATTCTGGTCGTATGTGAAGTATGTTAGCGGCAAGAAACAATCAACGCCTTCTCTGCGCGATAGCAATGGAGCTACTATCGAAACACAGCTCCCAAAGCAGAGTTACTAAACACAGCCTTTCGAAATGCCTTCACATAAGAAGACGAAGTAAATATTCCAGAATTCGAATCGAGACCAGCTGCCAACATGAGTAGCGTAGAAGTAAATATCCTCGGAGTAGTGAAGCAACTTAAATCACTTAATGAAAGCAAGTCTTCTGGTCCAGACTGTGCACCAGTTAGGTTCCTTTCGGAGCATGCTGATGCATTAGCTCCATACTTAACAATCATATACAACCGTTCGCTCGCCGAAAGATCCAAACCCAAAGACTGGAAAGTTGCACAGGTCACACCAATACTCAAGAAAGGTAGTAGGAGTAATCCACTAAATTACAGGCCCAAATGCGTTAAGTCAATATGCAGCAGGATTTTAGAAAATATATTGTGTTCGAACATTATGAATTACCTCGAAGAAAACCGTTTATTGACACACAGTGAACATGGGTTTAGAAAACATCGTTCCTGTGAAACACAACTAGCTCTTTATTCACATGAAGTGTTGAGTGCTATTGACAAGGGATTTCAGATCGATTCCGTATTTCTGGATTTCCGGAAGGCTTTTGACACTGTACCACACAAGCGGCTGGTAGTGAAATAGCGTGCTTGTGGAATATCGTCTCAGTTATATGACTGGATTTGTGATTTTCTGTCAGAGAGGTCACAGTTCGTATTAACTGACGGAAAGTCATCGAGTAAAACAGAAGTGATTTCTGGCGTTCCCCAAGGTAGTGTTATAGGCCCTTTGCTGTTCCTTATCTATATAAACGATTTGGGAGACAATATGAGCAGCTGTCTTCGGTTGTTTGCAGATGAAGCTGTCGTTTATCGACTAATAAAGTTATCAGAAGATCAAAACAAACTTTAAAACGATTTAGAAGAAATATCGGAATGGTGCGAAAAGTAGGAGTTGACCCTAAATAACGAAAAGTGTGAGGTCATCCATATGAGTGCTAAAAGGAACTCCTAAAAGCCGTAAATTCAACTAAATACCTAGGTATTACAATTACGAACAACTTAAATTGGAAGGAACACATAGAAAATGTTGAGGGGAAGGCTAACCAAATACTGCGTTTTATGGGCATTTTATGTAACAGAACTACTGAGGAGACTGCCTACACTACGCTTGTCCGTCCTCGTTTTAGAATACTGCTGCGCGGTGTGAGATCCTTACCAGATAGGACTGACGGAGTACATCGAAAAAGTTCAAAGAAAGGTAGCACGTTTTGTACTATCGCAAAATATGGGAGAGAGTTTCACAGAAATGATACAGGATTTGGACTGGAAATCATTAAAAGAAAGGCGTTTTCGTTGCGACGGAATCTTCTCACGAAATTACAATCACCAACTTTCTCCTTCGAATGCGAAAATATTTTGTTGACACCGACATACAAAGGGAGGAAAGATCACCAAGATGAAATAAGGGAAATCAGAGCTCGTAGGGAAATACACAGGTGTTCATTCTTTCCGCGCGCTATACGAGATTGGAATAATACATAATTGTGAAGGGGTTCGATGAACCCTCTGCCAGGCACTTAAATATGATTTGCAGAGTATCCATGTAGACGTTGATGTACGACGATTGCGTTATCGTGGGTTCAAACTTCCCGTTTCTTGAAACCCCGCAACAAGATGTGAAAACATCTGTGGGGATGAGATCTTGTCAGGATATCGCCCTCTGTACAGTTCCGCTGCCTGCGTAGCACTTCGCCTACCCTCAACAACAACAACAACAACAACAACAACAACAACCGTAAAAGAAACGTTATGTCAATGCAGTTTGTAGGAAGGACAGCCTTTACTGTATGCCTACTCTACACAACAGTATTTAATAGGACTAAACTGCTGTACTAAATGTACCCGTACATAAGAAAACATTATTGCAATTACTGTTCTGCTAACTTACATTCACCATGGATGAGCAGCATTTCTACCTTCTCTTCGTTGGTGTACAATTACTCACACAACTCTTCAGCTGACGATGGTTGACAGAATGACGGGTGTGCATTCTACTTATGTTTCATTTGCCCTCTGCCAACGTCAGCACGTGGACGTGTTCCATTACTCCGAGTACCTGCACTAAGTGCTGGGAGCGCCAAGTCAATGTTGTGTTATGTAATTAATAACCTTGTATTTCAGTGAATGGTAGACTGTGATACATTCTTGAATAGATCTTTAGGAGAGTAAATAAATTACCGAATAAAAAATACAGGGTACCATCTAAAAAAAGTCATATCGCTGTTCATATGTTTGTAAAAAAAACCAAAGCTAAAACGAAGGCAATCATGGTGATTGATGTCCCTCTGACGGCTAAAGAACATTTGCTTGAAACATTTTGTATTTTGCAGCTGGACAAACAGTTATTTAGGATGGTCAAGATAAATGGGACACCCTGTATAGTGATTTATGTTAATTCGATGAGTTGTTGCCTCTACTCCAAATTATTTACATTCTGCCAGAAGTTTCAATATTGTATTACGTGTGATTGTGCAGCTTTGTTTCGTTTTGCTATATCTACACAAAGTAAAGCAGTGTTTCAGAAAGCATGAACCACTGTAAAAAGGGATGTTAAAGGCTATGTTATGCTAATACTAAGCAAGAATACAATCTATAAAAAAAATGTTGATGTAGGCAAGATACGTCAGTGAGCAGTATTTTGTGCCGTAGAAGTAGAAATTCATGAGAATTCATGATTTACTGGGCGGCAACTGGTTATTATGAGTTTGTGAAACTATCAGATGCCTTATTATAGCTTTTGACACCAAACAGAGCGAGCTAATATTAAGTAAACATTTTAATTGAAATGTCTATGGCAGACCTATTTTACACCGATGGTTAAGTTCTTAGTTAGCTTATATAATCGCTCTCTCTCTCTCTCTCTCGCTCATAAAACTTACGACATCGAAATAGGAAAGCCATTATGCACATACTTGTAGTTAAACTACAAGATTAACAAACAAAGGAAATGGGGACTTTAAAATGTATCCATGAAATACAAGCTGGAAAGAAGTAAACAGAAATAATTTGTTTTATTTCCGCTAGTGATGACAAAACCTTTGGCCCTTAGACAGTACACTTGATCCCGACGAAGGAAAGAATATATTCTGTAACATGGTGAAGAGCTCTCAAGAATAGCATTTCAAAACAAGTTCCATAAATTTCAATTTCGGTTTTCTTCAAGTAATAGTCGTCACACAGAGACCGACTGCCGCTGCTGCCAGCCTAGTTTATTTCGCCGTAGCGTTGGGATTTATTGTCTGAATTTTGAGTAACTTCTTTCTTTTTTTTTTCTTTTTTCCTAATATTTCCATATTTACATGTAAATAATTTATAATTAAATTTGGTTTTCATTAATTTTCTTGCTAATTGATAAAACCCACTCCTCAGTTTTAAATAACACATCAAATCTTGATTAATCTGAATTTTAAAAATAATTTTTTTGCACTAATATACCAAAATACCGATTTCCGTTGTTCGACGGTTCGTTAATATCGATATTAAGTACTGTGACAATCAATTACCTCGAATATCGATGACCATCTTTCAATGTTCCATCCCTATTTCCCACAGCACAACTCTGTGATACGGTGACGTTCGAAATACTGGTTGTAATTACTTGGTACATCGCTCTTGATGGTTGGTCGAAGCGAACTAGCGATGGCAGATAATGTCTCTGGCGATATGTCTAACGAGCCGTCGCTTGCGCATGGGGCTTCAACTGGAACTGCTTTATTTTGGTCAAGGAAATGCTGACAAAAATGCAGGTACAAGGAAATCTCACTCTTCAACACTGGCATAAGCTCAATTGCCAAATGACAATTCAAACCCGCAGCCGGCCAACTTGATTTAGGTTTAATGTGATTTCTCTAAATCGCTTCAGGAAAATGCCGGGATGGTTCCTTTGAAAGCGCACGGCTGACTTCCTTTCATGTCCTTCCCTTATCCGAGGGGGCCGATGACCTCGCTGTTTGCCCCCCCCCCCCCGAATCAACCAACCAACCAATCACTTGCCAGATAGTGAAGATCAGTCTGAGTTGATGTTTAAATTGGGGAGAGTGAAAATAATAATGACTTTTTACGAATAACGCGTCACTGTTGACATCATGTTCTCATTTATACGTGTCTATTAAGGTCATTCTAAAACTGACATAGCATTTTCGCTTAAAATTAATTCCGTATGGTTTTCTGTGCGAGAAATCTGGTTTCGTTTGTGTTTTCGTCGTCTGCAGGGTGGAAAAACTGGTCACAAATTAAAACGACTTAAAATAAGGGTAACCCGGGTGATTCCACGTTCGTAGGGTAGTACATGAGAACCAGTATTAAGTATCATAACAGTAATAGTTGTTAGGATAGACGTATAATACGTTTAACATATTGCCGCACCGGATATCAGAGATCCTGCGAATAAACACTCCTTTTCATCTGAATGAACAGTATAAGCTTAGAACCCTATGGTAATAGAAATTCATCCTTCAGTGGCCAACTGAACATCGTAAATAAACGATCTTAGGCTAACGTCGCCAGCAACCTCCTGATCGTAACTGAAATAGCTTCGGGTTCGCAGTACCTATTTCTAAATTAAAAATGCTGCCAATTCTGCTCCCTGCACTGCTACTTCATGACATTTTAACACACCAAACGTACCACAAGACGGAAAATATGCTGTTTGCACTATACGCCAGGGCATGAAATATTCATCAAAACGCCTCGTGTTTGCTGCTACGAAAAAACGGCGTACCAGAAATGGAGAATATACTGTTTAGAGAAGAATTCAGCGCATGAAATATATATCTAAATCGTGACGTTTTAGTACGAAAAAACAGCACGGCTTAAGTTTGCAGCTCTTCAGATGAGTACTGCTGTTGGTACGTCATTATCATTGGTCGTACCCAATCAGGTACGTAGCCAATTAGGAATCTCTGCTTCTTAAAATCTTGGTTGTCACAAATACTCCAGGCATCCAACAAGTGAAGAAATAGGATCGTTTATGGTACGAATCAGTGTAATAAAATATCAACAAAATTCGCAGAGGGAAAAATCTTTTAAGGTGAGAGATAAACGAACCATCCTCTTCATTAATGCCGTGCCTTTAAGAACTTGATGCACGTTAATTAACAAGACCTACGACTGTTCTAGTTCTGGCATATTAGCAAAAATGAAAACGACAAATAAAATGAATTGAAAGTGAACTATACCCACAATGTCAGTTTTATCACGCTGTAAACGAGAATGATGTTCAATGTGGTGTCACCGCCAGACACCACACTTGCTAGGTGGTAGCCTTTAAATCGGCCGCGGTCCGGTAGTATACGTCGGACCCGCGTGTCGCCACTGTCAGTGATTGCAGACCGAGCGCCGCCACACGGCAGGTCTAGAGAGACGTCCTAGCACTCGCCCCAGTTGTACAGCCGACTTTGCTAGCGAAGCTACACTGACCAATACGCTCTCATTTGCCGAGACGATAGTTAGCATAGCCTTCAGCTACGTCATTTGCTACGACCTAGCAAGGCGCCATTACCAGTTTATATTGAGATTATATAATGTATCAACAAGAGCGATGTTCTCCAATTATGGAATAAAGTTAAGTATTACTTCAACTACGTACTTTATTTGCTATATTAATTACATTGTAATGTTCCAGACCTCACGCCAGTCTGCGTGAGCTTAACGCGTGCCTTTCGGCATCCTCGCATAGTGACTTAGCTGTCTTGCCAAGTCACAACATTCAACGTTCTAAATATATCCGCGAAAACAAAAGTTCATTCATGCGCAAACTGTAGGGCAGTTTCGAATTTGACAGTTTGATACCGTAACCATTGCACCAAATAGTACATTTCCTATTTACAACTAGCAGATGAACATCATAATAAGTTTGACGTTAAAAGTAGTATTGCTATTAATTAATCAAATTGCTAACTCATGACATAATTAAATTTCTGCACAATATTTGCCATAGACAGTCCTCTGTACATTACGTAGAAATGCCGAAAACATTTCCAAGCAATTGGAACAAAACACTAACAGGCAAAACTCTATTATAGATATCACTAAATTGAAAACACAAATTAAAAAGCTAAGCCGCTGCCTACCACGGCCAATGTGTACTTCGTATTTACACAGAACCGACTTACCTAGCGCCATTAGGGTTAGTGAGGTTGACGTCAATCTCTTTTGAAATATTTATACATGCTTGGGTGCGATAGCACATACATTCGTATTTAAGAAAGTGTGCTGAAAGGAAACAAAAGTTTTTTCTTATTTATCGCTTCACATGATCTACAGGAGCTTCAAACCTTAGTAAAATAAGTATCTACAGTTTCTTTCACAATCGATAAAATTATTATACTGCACTATTCACTATCAACATTGCATTATCAGACTTGGAAGTAATTTAAAATTTAGAATCGGTATAGAAAACTTCGAGTGACTACTGAGTGTAGAAAGCAGATTAAAATACACGAAACAATTTGAAATATATTATTCCTCCATGATTAAAACAATGCGCCAAATTTAGACTGTTCCAGAAATCATTGTTACGTCAGAATCTACAGAGATACAAACAGCATACCTAGCAAGAGGAGCAGAGCATAGTCTCTGGTGGGACCACAAACTACGTTAAAACATTTGTTCAGCCATTGTGTTTCCGTTGCAGCCGTGAACACTTTTCATCCGCAAAACAATAGAATAAAGGGTTGTGTTTTTATGGAGGACAGTGAACGCATTCCATAGATATTACGAATGTGAGTAGCAGTTCCTTGAAGTTGCTTCTGGTCCGCAAAGTTATATAGTTTGTAGTAGTTGCGTAATGTTTGTGCAGCGAGTGCACTCAGGCGTAGAAGTCCGCAAGTTGTACAGTGATTACATTTAGAGGTAATATCTTTGACTTCGTGTTTATTCTTTGTTTTATATATTTATGCCGTTGTTGAATTTTGAGGTTTATGGAGTATTCTCTGATTGTTTTGTGTGAGCACGCCAGACAATAAATGTTGCTTGAATGTTAATTTCATACTTGTCGCAACGTTTTAATCGTTCCGCGTCGTACCGAACATCAAGAGCAAACCAACCGCATACTACACAGCTGACGTCCTTCGAACGTCAAGAGCTGATTTACCGTGTCAATCGCGCCGCGCGCTGCCTGCGTAGAGCACTATAGCACTATCGGACCCGGCACCATTGATCGACGTGTCCTCGAACGATTCAGTCAATAAAAAAAAATAAAAAAAAATGTCTCTGAGCACTATGGGACTCAACTGCTGTGGTCATCAAGTCCCCTAGAACTTAGAACTACTTAAACCTAACTAACCTAAAGACATCACACACATCCATGCCCGAGGCAGGATTCGAACCTGCGACCGTAGCGGACGCGCGGTTCCAGACTGTAGCACCGAGAACCGCTCGGCCACTCCGGCCGGCGATTCAGTCAATCGAATCGCTGTCAAATCACCACCTTTTTGCAGCAGAGCCCCGTCTTATGGTTCGCGAATCTCGAAGGTCAATTCGTCCTCGCCCGTATCACAGCATACGAAACCAAATACAGTTACGTCGTAGCCGCACTCTATGAAGACATGACTGTCGAGGTACAGGATATTTTGGCCTTGTCGCCGAGCGACTGAAGAATGCTCTAACCACTCGGCTATAGCAATCTGAAGTAAATCATCTTGAAAAGTTGCTGCGAGCAGAGGAGTTATGAGACAGCACTCCCTCGTAGCTGCTGCTCCGTTTACGAACGCTATCGAGCAATTCCATTAATGAAATGCGAGAAATTTCTGGCTGTTGAGTCTCCCTCCAGACGCACAGGACATCCTCACACAGTACGAGGTGCATTCAAGTTCTAAGGTCTCCATTTTTTTTCTCCGGACTGGAAAGAGATAGAGACATGCGCATTGTTTTAAAATGAGGCCGCGTTCATTGTCAATACGTCCCAGAGATGGCAGCACCGTACGGCAGATGGAATTTTACCGCCAGCGGCGAGAATGAGAACTGTTTTAAATACTTAAAATGGCGACGTTTTCCTTACTTGAACAGCGTGCAATCATTCGTTTTCTGAATTTGCGTGGTGTGAAACCAATTGAAATACATCGACAGTTGAAGGAGACATGTGGTGATGGAGTTATGGATGTGTTGAAAGTGGGTTCATGGGTGGGAAAGTTTAATGAAGGCAGAACATCGTGTGACAACAAACCGAAACAACCTCGGGCTCGCACAAGCCGGTTTGACGACATGATCGAGAAAGTGGGGAGAATTGTTTTGGGGGATCGCCGAATGACTGTTGAACAGATCGCCTCCAGAGTTGGCATTTCTGTGGCTTCTGTGCACACAATCCTGCATGACGACCTGAAAATGCGAAAAGTGTCATCCAAGTGGGTGCCACGAATGCTGACGGACGACCACATGGCTGCCCGTGTGGCATGTTGCCAAGCAATGTTGATGCGCAACGACAGCATGAATGGGACTTTCTTTTCGTCGGTTGTGACAATGGATGAGACGTGGATGCCATTTTTCAATCCAGAAACAAAGCGCCAGTCAGCTCAATGGAAGCAAACAAATTCACCGCCTCCAAAAAAATTTCGAGTAACCGCCAGTGCTGAAAAAATGATGGTGTCCATGTTCTGGGACAGCGAGGGCGTAATCCTTACCCATTGCGTTCCATAGGGCACTACGGTAACAGGTGCATCCTACGAAAATGTTTTGAAGAACAAATTCCTTCCTGCACTGCAACAAAAACGTCCGGGAAGGGCTGCGCATGTGCTGTTTCACCGAGACAACGCACCCGCACATAGAGCTAACGTTACACAACAGTTTCTTCGTGATAACAACTTTGAAGTGGTTCCCCATACTCCCTACTCACCTGACCTGGCTCCTAGTGACTTTTGGCTTTTTCCAACAATGAAAGACACTCTCCGTGGTCGCACATTCACCAGCCGTGCTGCTATTGCCTCAGCGATTTTCCAGTGGTCAAAACAGACTCCTAAAGAAGCCTTCGCCGCTGCCATGGAATCATGGCGTCAGCGTTGTGAAAAATGTGTACGTCTGCAGGGCGATTACGTCGAGAAGTAACGCCAGTCTCATCGATTTCGGGTGAGTAGTTAATTAGAAAAAAAATCGGAGGCCTTAGAACTTGAATGCACCTCGTATGCGCCGGATACGTGTACGCACAGACTGCGGACCGAGTCGCGGAAGTGTAGCCGGCTGCAATGGTAGCAACCGTCAGCTCACCGTCGGATTCGATTACGGCGTCATTACAGACGCAGATTACGGAGCTTACGGCGCAAGTCGGTGCACCGCGAACGCGGCACACCAGTCGTCATTCTTAACGGCGTAGCCTCGCCGGGAAAACGCAGCCGATCGCCCGCATCTAAGATCTGCTGGTACCGGACTTCAAGTACAGAAATTCATACCGCAATGCAGGATGGGGAACGTGACAGGAGGGTAGTGATGACGGTGTCTGACTTTCCGAACAGCAGCCGTCGATTGCTCGTCACAGATCACTACACCAAACTCCAGTTCTTGTTGGATACTTGAGTTGACGTGTGTATCTCTACCCATCCTCTCATCTACCTCGCCGTAACTGTGATGTCACGTCTTCGCTGCTTAGGGATAGAATATGTAGACATACGGTCGTGTGACGTGTGCGCTACATATAGGCTACATCGAAAGTCCGAATGGCAATTTATCGTAGCGAATGTTAAACATCCCATAATAGGAGCCGTTTTATGATGTGCTACCCGGCCTCGAACATCGCTGACTACTCAATACCACCACAAGTCTGGCCAGTCGATGTAGTGTACGTAAATGGTACAGCTCAGCTGTTCGGATGATCACACGCGTCTCACCCTATGTTGAACTTCTTAAACAGTTCCAAGAGATCGCCTGAGAGCTACCGACCCCAGCACCCGTACTCCAATCGACAGTTCACTACATCCTCACAACTCCCTTACCACTGATTCATGCACGTCCATGCTGCTTGACACTTGAGAAGCTGAGAGTAGCTGAGGAAGAATTCTCTTCCATGCTTGCGCAGGGCATCTTGCAACTGTACTCGGGCTCGTTCACTACCTGTTTTACACGTGGCTCATCTGCAAAGGGAGTTGGTAGTGAACGGTTGCATTTGCGCCCCTAACACTGAGTCATTTATTGGCTAGCCTTTGAAAAGCAGTGAATTGAATACACAATTGTCTATACCACAACCTTGAGCAAAATGAGGTACACTATACAAGTTGAGATTGAAACTTATTTATTAAAAAAAAATAATTCTAACTTTGTGGCCATGCATACTGAAGTTCATAAATAAATCCGATCTGGATAAATAATAATCCGTGCAATTCGAACACATGGTTTATTGTCTCGCGCCTACACGCTTTCACGTTGTTCCTTCACAGTTTATTCGCACTGGCGTCCATGCTTACATTCGCGGCACTTAGCCGCTCCCAGCGCACCACCATAACGGCCAACGACCAAAGACCTCCTTTTCCCGCTCATATCCCCAGTCCTCAGTCGGGTCACGCGACAATACGTTAATCAAGATAATTCCTAAACATGGCCACAATTCTTTTAAAATTTTTAAAAGATTTAAATACTTAAACGTAAATACATTATATAATTTTACACACATTTATCACCACGTAATTTTATAATTCACTGCAATTAAAAAAACAAAACACTAAGCAATGGAATTACGAACGATTATCAAAACACAAAACAAGTATTTTCATGTCCATTTTGCATTACACTATTTTCACTCTGCATTTAATAAATAATTTTATTGTTAAGCACGAAGAATTTATGACACGCTATCAGATTTACATAATTAGGAATAACTCCATGTTTTGGCACAGTTTCACCCTCTCCCTTCGTTTAATGACGCCTTTGCACGAAATATGAGACATACAAATACTTGTCTGGCACTACAAAGATCGAAACTGAATGGTGTCTTCATAATAAAATAATGAGTTACTTTGCAGTTGTTCTAAACATCTTTATAACTTAATTCTACTATGAAACGTTTTGATTGAAGTACACCAGCCCAACATATTATTTCTGCTGCTGTGCTTTAAATTTAAATTACGAACTACTTGGAAGAGCTCGTTCTCACATGACTTCTATTTCAATGATTAGGTATCCAACAAATCCAAGGGCTCATTACAAGCGCACCCTACATTATTTACTTGAATGGAAAGTCATGTACAGTAATTATATGCAATAATGCAACCAAGTAATTTAAACCATCTGAAACTGTTATCAGGGAAAGATGAGTCTATAAATGGATTGACTTGTCTTTGTGCTTTCTACATGCCATTTTCCATAGCTGATATTTCCATTGCAAGCAAAACTGCTGTATGGCTATATTATCCCCCGTTACCTTACAATCTGAAGACCGTCAAGTAGCAGCTGGGTGTCGCAACTACATGTCGTACCTAAAAAGCACAATGGGTGGCGTCCGTACTCTGCTTATCTCAGCTAAATGCAAGGACAATCCCGGTATTGCATGTTGAGGACTTCACGTTTAACATCTACAGTAAGAGAATCTTTTTCACCTTGGTCTTGGTGCGCGCATTTATCAGGTACCACTGGCCCCAGAAGATATAGCTAAAACCGCTGTCACCCCTCCCCCTCCCCCCTTTTCCCATTCAGCCTCTTTGAGTTTACAAGAATGCTATTCGGTTTGTGTATTACCATACAAACATTCCATCGTTTCATGGGTGAAGTGACGAGAGGCCTGTACTTCTGTTATGTGCACATTGACGATGTATTAATTACGTGCAGCTCCGAATCCAAGCATCTAGAACATCTACGACACGTACTCACGTGCCTTTGTTCACATAGGCTTCTTGTCAACCCTCTGAATGTGTCTTTGGAGCTTCAGAAGTTCACGCAGGGAATTGGCCGCCAGAAGACAGGGTAGACGCAATAGTTAATTATCCACGACCGGTGACTATTCGTGAAATGCGGCGTTTTCTAGGCGTCATCAATTTCCATCGTCATTGTATGCGGAACCATGTCTTGTGTTAGCCGCCCCGCCGAACGATCTTCCACGCGGTTCGCACTGACAAGGTGACAGACTGCTGTGGAATAGTGAAGCCGAGACAGCTTTCGACATTGTAAAGTCTGCTATCGCCGAGGCCGCTCTGATGGCACACCCCGTTCCGCAAGCGCTATTCGCCTTGAGGGTTGGTGCGTCAGCGACAGCAATAGGAGCCGCGCTGGAACAACAGGTGAACGATCAGTGGCAACCTTCGGCTGTCTACTTCACAGCAGAACTGGTCTACTTACGACTGTTAACTGTACTCGGCATACGCTTCTATAAAAAAATTCAGACTCATGCTGGAAGGCAGAAACTGCGTTCTCGTCACGCATCACAAATGGCTGACATATGCATTTCAACGCCCGGACAAGGCGTCACCACGCCAGCTTCGTCATCTGGACTTCGTAGGACAGTTTACAACCAACATTGGTCACGTGGAGGGAGAGCTTAATATCCCAGAAGATGCTCTCTCTAGCGCTGAGATGATCCCAAAGGCAGTCGATTACAAGCGCTAGCTGTAGCACAACAGTCCGACAGCGAATTGCGAGATTCTTGACCCAGCCCTCTAGCCTTCAGCTACGTCGCGTCCAGATGCCTCCAACAAACGTGGTTTTGTATTGTGACGTCTCTGCATCGTAGCGACGACCCTTTGTGAATCAAAGTTTTCAATAGCAAGGAGTTGCGTCACTACACGACCTGTCTCACACTGGTGTTCGTGCTAAAGCGCAATTGGAGGAAAGAAATTTTGTGTGGCCTAACATTCAAAGGCACTTTGGGCACCAGAGTAAAAAGATTACTCATCACGCGGGTGCACACCTCGGCATGTTCGTTCTAGCTAATCTATGATTAGAACACGTCAGAATTAACATCATTTGACCGTTGCCGCCATCAGAGGGATGTACATACTGTCTATTATAGTCCAGTTGACTCGCGGGCCGGAGGTATTCCCCATGTCCTTCTGCCTTTCTCTAGGATTGGATTGTGTGTTCTGATCTACCATTACGCACCATTACCAACCAGGGCAGGCTATTCGAATCTTGTCTACTCAAGATACTAGCCGCCCTGTCAGATACGAAATGCATCCAGACAATTGCTTGCCTCTCGGCAGCGAACGTATGGCAAGAAAGGAAGAATGAATTGATTGTTGGTGTTAATAACGATCATCCTCCTTTACCTTCTCTGCATTACTGCAGATGACGTGTCACTGAGCGCATTTGTTCTGTGCATGCGGTACACGTGAGGCGCCTAGTTGTTTCCACTGCACTGTGCGGAATACGAAGGTTCTGTTATAATTCACTAACCTCCTGTCTTCAAGTTGATGTCCCCAGCGCAGAAAACAGCACGCAAGTCGTAGGTTCTGTATCTTGAGCCTGAAACTGACGTTTAGCGAGGCTCTGTCCTGAAATAATGTATCACTTCTTTGCGATGCCACTCGCGTATTTTAATATAGCCACACGAGAAGACTGCATGATCTTAATACAACACCTTCTGATACAGCAAAGTACATGATCAAACACAATGTTTGCGAAAATGTATCTTTACGCTATTTGTGGCACGTGTCTGTGCCTCGTGACAACCGGAGTGAATCTTTTAATACTGAATACAGGCAAACACATCCTGCCACACACAACATGACTGTACATCTCGACTGCCTAATCCAGAGCGACGAACAGGAACTTAAATAAAAATTGGAAGCACATCCTACGGCAGACAACATGTATGTTCTTCTCGACTGCCTAATCCAGAGTGACGATCAGCCCGAAACACTTCGCGCGCCATACCAGAAAAGGCGTGACCCGAACGCTTCCCAAGTTCTTCGTCTGCAATTTCGTCAGTCTTTTGTTTTTGATTTAAATTGTTTTTAATAATTCTAAAATGACTGATTGATAGTCAGCTGTTGAGAGATATTTATATTAAAAAATGAAGTCATTCCAATGAGTAGTTTAACTAATAATAATAACTATACTTTCGGCGCCCTGGCTCCGAACACAGCAGCCAATCACAGAGCAGTAGCATTATGCAGGCGGTCTTTCTCACATCTGTCACAGGTACCTCACACCACATTTCGTCATCTATATGATTCTTGCATCTCCACTGCTCTGGGAACAGCTTCGTGGAGCCTAATATGATGGCTGACCAAGCCAGAAATATTACAGTCGGTCTGACGGAATGCTTACACCGCACCTCAAAGCATCTCTTTGGCGTCACGAGCCACAGCGTGGACCTGAGACACTACAGATCGTGCTGCTCGGTCTCTACAGAGACATTAAAGAAGGTCTGAACACAATCGCAGGTGAGCTGGTCCATGGACAACGAAGTAGACTGCATCTATATCTACGCGATGAAAGGTGGCTACACTGAGCCACAGCGCCAAAGATCGCGCCAGAGAGTATTGTTCAGCCGCCTCCACTGGCAGTGATTATTAAGACGTAGCGGCAAGCAGTTCTTGCCGAGAAGTTGTGGTGGACACTGCTTGTAGCTGAAGTCAGAGTGAGATGCGGTAGTGGAGAGTGTTGTTCCATGTTTTATGCAGTGGTTTGATGGGAGAGATAGCAGATGTTATTCCAATGGAGATATTGTAATGATCTGAGTGCTTTTCGTCAATATATATGAAGGTAATAAGTATTATGTTGTTTTATTATTTGAGTGTCCCGAAAAATGTGTCATTACAGGTTCAGTCAACAAAGCATCTGGCGTGTGTTCTTGTATTAGAGTGTAATTTTGGTTTTCTTGCACAATTATAGTATTTCTAATTTTCTTTTATCACGTCAGTATAAATGGTATTTAAATTCTTGTTTTGTTGAAGAAGAACCGTGCCAGATGTGCGTTGAGTCATACTTCCACACACAGAACAGCTACACTTGTGCTATGTTGGCTTCGTAGATTTTATAGTTGCTGGGGACTTAATTAATTAATTGTATTAACTGAAATTTTAATTTCATTCTTTGTTGTTGTTTCATGCAGTCAGATTGCGTAATAATACTAGTCAGGGCCAGCCGTTTACGAAACAGCGTAATCGGACATACAGCGACGGAAAATTAAAAAGTATTTGCATTGCATTCTTATATCATTATTTTAAATAAGCCCCCATGCACGTGGCGACCGCTGCTTCGGATCGTCCCTTGGAATCTTCTGATTGTAAAAATAGTAGACAGTTGTATTGTTGTAGTAATCTGTAGTTTAGTATTTGTAGTCTATGTTGTATGTGTAGATTTGGTAATTGTCATTCTTCTAATGGTATTTTTTTCTCAGAATTTGATTTGTTGTCTTGTATACGCGTTTGACAATTTAGTGCAATTATTTCAATTGTTCGATTAATCGTGTTTGAGGGAAACATTTCATGTAAATGGTATTGTTGGAGATAAAGAGTCATTGTGTGTAATTTTCGTACAGTGACGATTTTTTTATGATTTGTAAATGATTACGCGATCTATGAAAAAGGCAAAAATGATGAATAGTGAGAATGACGAAATTGTTAACATGGCGAACTCGCCAACAGAGGAAAACAGTGTGATGAATAATGAAGTGGAAAACAATGTAATAAGTCGGGAAAATAGTCCGGAACCATTTCAAAATTTTTCTCAATCAGAAAATTCACAGAATACGAGATTAACGATAGAAGATTCTGAAATAGTATTGAACACAGACAGCTTTACAGCTATGACGAAAGAAGTTAGTTTTACGGGAAATGTTAGGGGCGAAAAGAATTTCGGACAAGTTAATATGGAGCAGTTGATGAGTGTAATATTAAATTTTCGATCTGAAATTAAAACTGATATAGGAACAATTAAAACTGAGATGGGAACTTTGGCAACACGATTAGAAACTGATATGGGAACAATGGAAACACGGCTAGACTCACTGGGATCACAAATAGGAACAATTAAAACTGAGATGGGAACAATGGAAACACGGTTAGACTCACGAATAGGGACATGTTTCAAAAACATGAAAGATGAATTAAGGAAAGAAATTAGAGAAGAAGTACAACCGATTTTGAATTCTCACAATAATAGATTTATTGCAGTAGAGATTAGACAGAGGGAACAGGATAGAGAACAGGAAGAAAGAGATCGTGTGATAGTACAAAAATTTTCAGAGTTAAATTTACAACGTGCACACGATAAGGAGGAAATATTTGAGAGAATCGAGAAATCCGTACCAAATGACAGAATAAATAATCTAACACAACAGTATGAACAGTTAACTACTAAATGCGTTAATACTGAAACGCGAGTCGCGACACTTACGGAAGACGTAAATAAACAGAAAGAACAAATTGGTGATTTATCGGAAAGAGTTGAGGAGATTTCAGACAAATTGACAAATCTTAGTTTAAGTGGGGACAGAGATTCAGATGATACAGCACCATTGCCATTTGCAGAAACCGAAGAATACCAGAACATAAATAAACATGTTGAAAATCAGGGAAAATTTAATGAACGCGTGAAAAGGGAATTTGAGGCATTAAAAAAGCAAGTCAAACATATTGAAGGCGAAATCGTAGGAAAAGACGGCACAAGAAATTTAGAATCATAGATACCAGAGGGGTTTGAAGAAAATAATTTGTTTCATTTACGGGATGCAACAAGAGAGCGCCAGGCGCGCGAACTTGACAATAATCGACATTGGGACTGGGACAGACGCGGTAGGTCTTTGTCGCCACGGGGCGAAAACTTTGACTATAAACACTTTTTGACTGTTCGGAAATTTAAGATCTTCCGCAATTCTAAGAATGACATACATCCATGTGCATGGTTAGATCAATTTATGCACGCACTTCCACCAAATTGGCCACTAAGTCACAAACTGGAATTTATGTGTGGATATTTAGAAAACGAACCGGCGACGCGGATGCGCGCACTCATTAGAGATTGTAATAATCTAAATGATTTCTATCATGCATTTCTATCGGCATATTGGTCCGAAAACACGCAAGATAGAGTCAAACATAGTCTGATTATGCAGCGTAATTTTAAACAGTCTGAGTTCCGCACGCCGGCAGAATATTTTGAAGACAACTCCGTGATGCTTTAGTTGCTGCTCCACTTCTTTCACACCCGGATTTATCTAAAGATTTTTGTTTGGCGACGGACTCATCATACAAAGGCCTAGGTGCACATTTATTTCAAGAGATAGAAGAAAACGGCGTTGTAGTACAAAAGACTATTGCATTTGGAAGTCGTGTTCTCTCTAAATCAGAAAAGAATTATTCGATTACGGAACTTGAAGCTTTGGCTGTTGTTTGGGCTTTTACAAAATTTCGGACATTCTTGTTTGGCAGACATACTAAGGTTTACACCGATCATCGAGCTCAGGAATTTCTTATGTCGACAAAATTAACTCATGGCAGATTGTCACGATGGGCGTTGTACCTACAGGAATTTAATTTTAGTATTGTTTACATACAGGGTTCTTCAAATATTGTTGCTGATGCTTTATCACGTGCACCTATGGGTTTGAAACAAAGTGCTGAAGAGGACTGCAAGGAAAACAATTATTGTTTGATGTATATTCAAGGTGTTGCGTTTGAGAACTTTATTTCGTCTTCGCTCCAGGACATCGCTAAGGAGCAAAATAAGGATCCAATCTGGAAGGACATTAAGGAGAAGTGGAGGAGAAAGGAAAGCGTAGCGATTAGACAGCATTATTTAGTTCGCAACGACATTCTTTTTAAACGAAATTCGGTCGAAAACTCTGTTTGGTTAGTTTGTATTCCTGATGAGTGGGTTAATAAGCTGATTTGGTATACGCATTTCAGTTATGCACACTTTGGTCCCAGAAAATGCTTTCATAAATTACGAGAAAATTGCTACTTCAATAATATGGAAAAACGTATTCGATTTGTTCTTGCCAAATGCAAATTATGTCAAAAGGCTAAGCCGCCGACAGTTTCTCACAGAGCACCGTTGTTTCCTACCATTCCAGCGAAATTAAAGGACATGGCTGCAGTCGATTTGTTCGGTCCAGTGGTTCGATCTACTAATGGTTTTGCGTACATTTTCGTAGCAGTGGAGTTGACATCAAAATATGTGTGTTTTACACCGTTACGCAAAGCAACAACTCGTTCAGTATCTAACGCTTTCATCAAACATTTTCTTAAAGAAGTGGGTCATGTTGATAAGGTTATATCAGATAATGGATCACAGTTTCGTTCTAAAATTTGGCTTCGTACTCTACAGCGTCGTAAAATTAAACCAATTTTCATTTCACTTTTTCACCCCCAATCTAACGCTTCAGAGAGATGGATGAAGGAAATCAATAAATTGTGTCGTCTTTGTTGTCATCAGAATCACAGAACGTGGGAACAGTATCTTCATATTTTTCAAAACATTCTGAATGAACTCCCTAATGATTCAACTTCTTTACCGCCTTTACTGATATTAAAAAACAAAGCACCGACAAATCGCATTTCTGAAATCGTTCGTTTTCCGCCTACACGGAAACTGCGGCATTCTGAAATTGTCAACCTGGCTCTACGAAATATTGCATCTGCGGCTGCTAGAAGAGAGAAATCAGCTAAGCGTCCTGGTCGTTTAAAAATCTTGTCAGTTGGTCAGAAAGTGTTAATTAAGTCTTATCGTTTGTCTCACAAAGGAAAAGGCTTGTGTCGCAAATTTTTTCTGCTTTATAACGGCCCATATAGAATTCGCAAAATTATTCATGATAACACTGTCGAAGTAGAAACTCTTAAATCACGACGCTCTAAGGGAATACATCATATACCTATCTAACGTTAAAATTTTTGTGGAATGATATACTTTTGAAAAATTTTTGTAGAATGACATACTTGTGAGAAACTAACAGCTACATGTAAACATGCGGAGAGTACAAGGATACCGCGCTGTGTTTTGGCGGCGCGGCGGCACATACTCAAAGCAACAGTGAAGTCTGCGCGCCGCACAAGGCAGTCGTTGACCGCAAACAATCACTTCCTACGTCACGCGCCTACAGCTGATCGAGCGCTCAGTGCGAATGCACTGACAGCCGTAAATAAATACACAGTCTAATTTCTCCGACTAAAATCAGTATAAAGCTATAGTGACTTGATGAATTCTGTTATTAACATTTAGTATTTTTCAGGATACGGTTCTATAAAATATTTAAGAACTTCAGGTAAATTCTGTGCGTGTCCGATGTTAAGACGACTTGCTATCGAGAAAATTTCAGGAAAAATGTCATTTCGAAGAAGAAAGTAATAAACTAAAAAGGTAATTATTAATTGAGTTTATTTTTCAGGTAACATATTTCCACTTAGGTACGTACTTTAGACGTAATTTGCTGCTCGCGATTACGTGATTCATACTTTGTGCTAAATTTCATGTTCTATGAAATTACTTGTGAAGCGACGTGCTTGCGTACGTTAACTGATTTTGACAATGATTATTAATGAACTGGGTTGTAACTTGTGTATATTATGCATCGCTTGACTGCACTGCTTTTTCACTGATGTCATGTTTTTTTTATTATGTGCCTGCTGTGCTTATTTATTTAAATTATAATTGTCACCTGATTAATTGTGCTGATGTGGTTAGGTATGTAAGTTATACTTTGTGATTTATCTGCTTGCGCCTTCATGTTTACTTATTAAGATACGATGTTAATGACCTGTTTAGTACGTAAGATATATGTTTACTGCTATGCGTATGGATTGCACATTTACACATTTCTGCTTGTTGTCATAACTATACTTTAATTTGGTATATATCAATGCTGATGTACAGTGTACGGACATGGAGTGTGGGTTACGATGTGGTATGGGTTACAGATTGTTCGCTTGGCGAAGCCTCGTTATAGAAATTGTGCTGCATCCACTTGTTGACATTCTGTTCACTACTGGTATATTTACTCGCTATTGCTTGCCTTGCTTACGCTCAGTGCCTTATATTTTTAAGATAAGAAAATGAACTGCTATAATTCGACGAACGACATTAGTACAAGAAACTTCATAGAAGTCACATGAGCTGGAGGTTTTATGAAAGCTGTATAAATGTATGCCAATAGGAAGGAAGCTAACGACATGACATACCAACACAGTTATTACACTGCATTTTTCGTGAGCAATTGAAATAGGAAGTGACACTTGACACAAGAAATACTCCACATGTTTGCTTCTGTTTGCCATAATTCTTGAAGTGGTGTACACACTGTGAAATATTAGGATCATTCACACTCTGTAATCGTACTTAATTACTGAGTTATTCGAACTAAGTCTGTTAGAGGTCATGTATGCATTCCTTGTTTATAATTCATAATGAGTAGAAGATTTTGGTCAGATGGATTACACAGAGGTTGTGTGTTGACAGTGTGTCTTTGGATTGTATGGGATGAGGAGGTTTGCATTAGGATTTTATCTGTACTTATTCGAGGAGACTGACTAGAGGAAAGAGTTGTTATGGAAGTGAAATGATACTGGCAATAAGGTTTATATGTATCGACGTATTGAAGAGGTATTATGGAGGTATTGAGATTATATGAAGTTGATTGGAGTTATGGTGTATAAGAGGTAAAATAAGTGAGGTGCATATTTTGTTGTTGTTGTTGGTCTATATGGAACAAGGAGGATGAAGATAGCCGACTAGAACACTAAAATGGAAGGAAGATTGTCTACACACACTTTGTTAAATCACTAAGCAGTATGTACTTTTTTTTTTGGAGAGAGGAAGTTGCATATCTTGGCACACTGACAGTTGTTCAGCAACCGTACATTTTGATCTGGCTTGGCAAACATTGGTCTTGACATGATGACTATGACGTTGACTTAACTATTATTGACTGTTATACATTGCTGCCACTATTACTTGATACACATGATGAACATGAAATTTTGACAGAAGTGCTTGTACACAGTTAACACTATTCAATTACACAGTAGTACTTAATGTGGATGAAAGATGAGTGAGTGTGTTTTGTGTGTTTTGTGTGTTTTCCTTTCCTAATCCTACCCACCCATCTCCTAAATATTATTTTATTTGTTTGTAGTGGCTTGCACTGACACTCAGAAATATTATAGGTTTACTGATGTTTGTGTATTTGTAATAGTTAATATGACAATTATCTGACATCATTTGTGTGTTTGTTATGATTTGTATGTTTAGTGTAAAAGCATTTGTATGTGTATTCAAACTATTGTTCATGCTTGAACTGTCTGAGTAGTGATGGTGAATATTATGAACTGTTACCTGCACTTTTCAACATGATGTGGGACACTTAGAAATGTTTAATTTCTGCTGATGAACTGTGATCAGTGATAGTGAATATGATGGACTGCTCTCTGCACCTGCTCATCATTGCTGGGTGCAACTGATGGAACTGCCTTTATTGAAATGATGTCACTTGTTGCTCTCTGCACCTACTCTACGGAAATGATGTCATTTGTCGGTGTCTGCACCTACTCAACATTGCTGGGTGCCATTGATGAACTGCTTCTACTGAGAAATGTGACTTGTTGCTGTGTGTACCTCTTCAACATTGCTGGGTACCACAAATGGAACTGCTTCTACTGAAATGATGTTACTTCTTGCTGTCTGTACCTCTTCAACATTGCTGGGTACCACAGGTGGAACTGCTTCTACTGAAATGATGTTACTTCTTGCTGTCTGCACCTACTCAACATTGCTGGGTGCCACTGATGGACTGCTTCTACTGAAATGATGTCACCTGTTGGAGTCTGCACCTGTTCCACAATGCTGGGTGCCACTGATGGACTGTTTCTACTGAAATGATGTCACCTGTTGGAGTCTGCACCTGTTCCACAATGCTGGGTGCCACTGATGGACTGCTTCTACTGAAATGATGTCACCTGTTGGAGTCTGCACGTACTCAACATTGCTGGGTACCACTGATGGACTGCTTCTACTAAAATGATGTCACCTGTTGGAGTCTGCACCTGTTCCACAATGCTGGGTGCAACTGATGGAACTGATTCTACTGAGATGATGTCACCCTTTGCTGTCTGCACCTGCTCAACATTGCTGGGTGCCACTGATGGACTGCTTCTACTGAAATGATGTCACCTGATGGTGTCTGCACCTACTCGACATTGCTGGGTGCTACTGCTGGAACTGTCAACCACTTGTTATGAAAACATTTTATGTGAATATTTGTATAAACTGATTTTTTGTGTATTACTGTTTGTGAAAAGTTATAAGACTCTTACCTGCTCATATTCGTCATTGCTGACGCTATCGATTGAATTGTTTAACCACATGATATTTGTGTAAACTATTATGTAAAGTCACATGTATGAAAGAATTTGTATTGCTTAGTGTATTTTATATATTAGGCTATTGTAAGGTCAGTGCAAAGCCAAAATTTTATCTAGTTATATGATATTTACGTATTAATATTATCTTTTATTTTTGTCTGTATTTTTTTTAACGAATTTGGTGGTATTTTCACCACCAATGCTGGCAAAAATACCATCAAATTCTAGCCCGTGGAGGAAGGGCATATGAAAGGTGGCTACACTGAGCCACAGCGCCAAAGATCGCGCCAGAGAGTATTGTTCCGCCGCCTCCACTGGCAGTGATTATTGAGACGTAGCAGCAAGCAGTTCTTGCCGAGAAGTTGTGGTGGACACTGCTTGTAGCTGAAGTCAGAGTGAGATGCGGTAGTGGAGAGTGTTGTTCCATGTTTTATGCAGTGGTTTGATGGGAGAGATAGCAGATGTTATTCCAATGGAGATATTGTAATGATCTGAGTGCTTTTCGTTAATATATATGAAGGTAATAAGTATTATGTTGTTTTATTATTTGAGTGTCCTGAAAAATGTGTCATTACAGGTTCAGTCAACAAAGCATCTGGCGTGTGTTCTTGTATTAGAGTGTAATTTTGGTTTTCTTGCACAATTATAGTATTTCTAATTTTCTTTTATCACGTCAGTATAAATGGTATTTAAATTCTTGTTTTGTTGAAGAAGAACCGTGCCAGATGTGCGTTGAGTCATACTTCCACACACAGAACAGCTACACTTGTGCTATGTTGGCTTCGTAGATTTTATAGTTGCTGGGGACTTAATTAATTAATTGTATTAACTGAAATTTTAATTTCATTCTTTGTTGTTGTTTCATGCAGTCAGATTGCGTAATAATACTAGTCAGGACCAGCCGTTTACGAGACTTGCGTAATCGGACTTACAGCTACAAAAAATATTTGCATTCTTATTAATTTAAATAAGCCCCCATGCAGCGATTACTCTGCTATTCACAACTAAGTGCCTGGCAGAGGGTTCAATGAACCACCTTCAAGCTCTCTCTACCGTTCCACTCCCGAACGGCGCGCTAGAAAAACGAGCGCTTGAATGTTTCGGTTCGAGAACTGATTTCTCTCATTTTATCGAGATGATCATTTCTCCATGTGCAAGCGGGTGCCAACAGAATGTTATCTCAAATGGAAATTTCACGAGAAGAAGCCTTTGTTTTAACGATTGCCACTCCAATTCACGTATCACATCTGTGGCATTATCTCCCCTATTTCGCGATAATACTGAACAAGCTGCAGTTCTTTGTACTTTCTCGATATCATCCGTCAGTCCCGCCTGAAGCGGATCCCACACCGCACAGCAATAGTCCAGAATAGGGAGGACAAGCGTGGTGTAAGCAGTCTCTTTAGTAGACCTATTGCACCTTCTAAGTGTTCTGCCAATGAATCGCCGTCTTTGGTTTGCTCTACCCACAACATTATCTGTGTCATCGTTCCAACTTAGGTTATTTGTAATTTTAATCCCTAAGTATTTAGTTGAATTTACAGCCTTAAGATTTGTGTGCCTTATCGTGTAATCGAAATTTAGCGTATTTCTTTTAGTACTCATGTGAATAACTCAAGGTCAAATTCGACTTTTTGCACATAAAGATATTTAAATTGTTTTGCAATGCGTTTTGGTCATCTGATGACTTTACAAGACGGTAAATGACAGCATGATCTGAAAGCAATCGATGACAGCTTCTCAGAATATCTCCTATGTCGTTAATACAGACCAGGAACAAGAGAGGGCCTATAACACTTCCTTGGGGTACGCCGGATATTACTTATATTTTACTCGATGGATGACTTTCTATTACTATGAACTGTGACCTTTCTGACAAGTAATCAAGAATACAGTTGCACAACAGAGATGGTATTCCATAGGCACACAGTTTCATTAGAAGGCGCTTGTGAGGAACGGTGTTGAAAGCCTTCTGAAAATCTGAAAATATGGAATCAATTTGATTTCGATAGCACTCATTACTTCACGAGTATAGAGAGCTAGTTGGGTTTCACAAGAACGATATTTTCTGAAACCGTGCTGACTATGTGTCAATAAATCATTTTCTTCGAGGTACTTCATAATGTTCGAATACAGTATATGTTCTAAAACCTTACAGCAAATCGCCGTTAGTGACATGGGTCTGCAATTCAGCGGAATACTCCTGCTTCCATTTTTAGGTGCTGGTGTGAGTTGAGCAATTTTCCAGTCTTTAGGTACGGATCTTTCTGTGAGCGAGCGGTTGCATATAATTGCTAAATATGAAACTATTGTATCAGCATACTCTGAGAGAAACCTGACTGGCATATAATCAGGGCCGGAGGCCTTGGCTTTATCAAGTGATTTAAGCTGCTTCGAACACCGAGGATATCTACTCCTATTTTTCTCATCTTGGCTGTTGTCCTTGACTGGAATCCAGGAATATTTACTTCGTTTTCTTTGGTGAAGGAGTTTCGGAAAACCGTCTTTAATAACTCTGCTTTAGTGGCACTGTTATCAGTGACTTCACCGTTGTTATCGCGCAATGAAGGTATTAATTGCGTCTTGCGACTGGTGTGCTTTATATGTGGCCAGAATCTCTTTGGGCTTTCTGCCAGATTTCGAGACAGAATTTCGTTATGGAAATGATTAAAAGCATCTCGCATTGAAGTACGCGCCATATTTCAAACTTCTGTAAAACTTTGCCAATCTTGGGGATCTTGCGTTCTTTTAAATTTGTCATGCTTTTTTCGTTGCTTCTGCAACAACGATGAACCATTTTGTGTACCATGGGGGATCAGTACCATTACTTATTAATTTATGTGGTATATATCTCTCAACTGCTGTCGATACTATCTGTTTGAAAATATTCCACAACTTTTCTACACTTACAGAATCAGATCGGAAGGAGTGACGACTGTTTCTTAAAAAGGTCTTAAGAGCATTTTTATCAGCTTTTTTAAATAGATATACTTTGCGTTTCTTTTTGTTGGTTGTAGGTGTTACGGTATTCAGTCTAGCAGCAACTGCCTTGTGGTTACTAATTCCTGTATCCGTCACAATATTCACTAGTTGTCCAGGATTATTTGTTGCTAAAACGTCAAGTATGCTTCCGCTACCGTTTACGCTTCGCGTGGGCTCATGAACTAATTGTTCAAAATAATTTTCTGAGAAAGCATTCAGTAGAATTTCGGATGACGTTTTATGCCTCTGAAATTTGATGTGCCGACTAACAGAACTGTTGTCATGAAAGGTGCTAAAACTGTAACTACAAAAACAAGTGGACATGAAAAAATGCATTACACTGTTGTCCTCTCATGTTGAGCTGACGGTATCAAACTTAATCCAAAGATCATTTTAAAGTACAAAACAGTGGTGAAACCTTCTGAAATACCGCACGTATTGTTGTTCACGCACATGGCAAGGCTGGGATGTATGAGACTGGTGTGAAATTTTGGATTAACAGAGTGTGGAAGAAAAGGAAACGTGTTTTACTGAAGAAGAGTTCTCTTCTTGAGCTATATCAGTTTAGTAGTTATCTGAAAAATAACGCGAAAGAAAAATTAAGACAGGGAAATATAGAGCTTGCTGTTATTCTGGGAGGACTTACTTCACAATTGCAACCTGCTAATGTCTCGATAAATGAACCATTTAAAGTGTTTATGAGAGAGGAAGCGAACAAATGGATACTGGATAAAACCCAACATGAATTCCCGCCGAATGGAGCTTTAAAACGACCTACAATCAAACAAGTGTGTCAGTGGATAAAACAGCGTCGTGGTCAAGAGCGAGAGAAGGCGTTGTTGTTCAATCTTTCCAGAAGTGCGGCATAAATAAAGCTCTCAATGGCAGTGAAGACCAACTTGTATATGAAGAGGAGAAAGATGACGACGAAGAGGAAGAAGAGAAAGGTAGTTCATTTGGCGATTTTCAGGGATTTGAAAGGCCAGTTCAGTTTTATAAACTAAGCCTTTTTTAAGTCTCGCTTTGCAATCTAATAACAAAAAAGGTAAAAATGTAACTTTTTAAATAAAAAAAATGGCTTAAAAATTAAGGTGTGTCATATAGTCCGTAACGTCTCGAAGTTCGTGAAATACGGTACCCGAATCGTACATTTATACTATTAAATGTATATATCTATTTACCATGGATATGTTTACGAAATACATGCTTAAAGTACGTGGTGAGCGCTAAGAATCGTGCAGGACTGTATTAAACATTTACCCTGAAAATTATTTTGAACAATTAGCTTAGGAGTTCTTTCGAAGAGTAAGTGTAGCGATAACATTATAGACCTCTTAGTGACGAACGATCCTGAGCGAGTAGAAAATGTAAAAAAAAAGGGAAGGAAGATTGGGCTTAACATCCCGTCGACATGGTCATTAGAGATGGAGCACAAGCTCGGATTATATGACGGATGAGGAAGGAAACCCGCCGTGCCTTTTCAAAGGAACCATCCTGGCATTTGCCTGGAGCGATTTAAGGAAATCGCGGAGAACCTAAGTACGTCGGCAAACGGACCGTGCATCCGAACGTTGAGCGTTGGGCGTGCCGCGTTTCTGACGCCATAGCGTGGAATAGCACGTTCGGGAGTCTTTCCGAACGTGCAGAGCAATATCTGGCATGTCAGATATTCTGAGCGTGCGTCTGAGCGTTGTTGACCAATGAGATGGCACAACGCCACCTACGTCACATGCACGCCATCTCCCTTCAGCACTGAGCTGTGAGGCGCCATATTGGCATTCAGTTGAAGCCTGTACGTGTATATGTCGTTTCTGAGCACCAGCAAATTGAGAATCACTCGAAAACCCGTTGTTAACTGCGTGATTTGTTGCAATAAAATAATGAGAGACATCATGTCGTGGCAAAAGAATTGTTGTAACTTGCCTATTATGAGAGTATGTCATTTGAAGGTAACGACACAATGGGGATCCACCAAAGACTAATTGTTCTTGGTACAATATGTTGTAATTAAATTTCAGTGAGTAGCATAGCTACTATTAATGCATTTAGCAAGTGACAACATCATCTTAGAATTGACCGCAAACGAGTTGGTGTCACTTTAGTGTAATGAGTAGCGTTAATGTATCACGATCAGACATAATGATCTGATGTTGGTTTGCGTCTTGCGAAGACCAAAAATTTTTTCCTCGCATTCGCGTATATTTTAGGTTCTTATGCTTTACTATTAGTTTAATGTAAGTTTATACTACAATATTTGATGTTATGTAAATATAAGTTCACTTTTTTTGAGGAGTGAGTTTGTTCGATTGGCTTAATCTACAGGACAGCTTGCGCTATTTGTATAAAGATATTTTGTTCCTTTTTCTTTTGAGTTTCGCAATTTTCATGTTATAAAGATTCTGCTACTGGGTCACAAGAGTTAGTTTTACTAACAAGTACGAAAGATGAAATAGAGTTTATCTTAAGTGGAGAACTATTGCAAATTTGTGTCACACTGTTTGTAATGGAACTTTTATAAGCCTGTGTCCTTATTGATTGGATATGGTACTTTTCTTTTCGTCTTAAAACATGTACGTGGATATTGAAGTTTTTATTTGTGTGTATTACATATAGAACAACGCGACTAGGATATGAACAATGGAGGAAATATGCGATTTAATAGAGCTAACGTCGGAATTTTACGCACACCTGTTGAGGAAACCGTGTGATTTACGAACTAAAAACATCCCACAACTACCGCTGGAGTGCGTTGCGATCGCGTATACACGTTGGGGCCCACGTACCGTATGCACAAGTCGCATCGTTCCTGAGCGTTCAGCAGCACGTTGAACTCAGCACGCTCAACGCTGACGTTAGACAGCACGGTCCGTGTGCCGACGGCTTAAGTCTGGATGGCCGGACGTTGAAACCCACCTCGTTCGGTAAGCAGAAAACATGAATTAGTGGCCAGACGGTCGATGCAGCGAGATTAAATACCGTAACTCCTACATCCTGTTTCTTAACTCTTGTGACAATGATTTTATATCAGCTGGTCTGCGTCATCTACCGTTATATCCAAATGGTTTATAAAAGTTAATCTACGTTCAGATCCAATGATGGCACCTTTAGTGTGTTGAAGCCGGTTATTCAGTAAACAGTATTTAAGCGATCTTGGCTTTTGAATTATTTCCATTTTTATGTTATTTACACCATGTTGTTGTTGTTGTTGTGGTCTTCAGTCCTGAGACTGGTTTGATGCAGCTCTCCATGCTACTCTATCCTGTGCAAGCTTCTTCATCTCCCAGTATCTACTGCAACCTACATCCTTCTGAATCTGCTTAGTGTATTCATCTCTTGGTCTCCCTCTACGATTTTTACCCTCCACACTGCCCTCCAATGCTAAATTTGTGATCCCTTGATGCCTCAAAACATGTCCTACCAACCGATCCCTTCTTCTGGTCAAGTTGTGCCACAAACTTCTCTTCTCCCCAATCCTATTCAATACTTCCTCATTAGTTATGTGATCTACCCATCTAATCTTCAGCATTCTTCTGTAGCACCACATTTCGAAAGCTTCTATTCTCTTCTTGTCCAAACTAGTTATCGTCCATGTTTCACTTCCATACATGGCTACACTCCATACAAATACTTTCAGAAACGACTCCCTGACACTTAAATCTATACTCGATGTTAACAAATTCCTCTTCTTGAGAAACGCTTTCCTTGCCATTGCCAGTCTACATTTTATATCCTCTCTACTTCGACCATCATCGGTTATTTTACTCCCTAAATAGCAAAACTCCTTTACTACTTTAAGTGTCTTATTTCCTAATCTAATTCCCTCAGCATCACCCGACTTAATTTGACATAAATTCCATTATCCTCGTTTTGCTTTTATTGATGTTCATCTTATATCCTCCTTTCAAGACACTGTCCATTCCGTTCAACTGCTCTTCCAAGTCCTTTGCTGTCTCTGACAGAATTACAATGTCATCGGCGAACCTCAAAGTTTTTACTTCTTCTCCATGAATTTTAATACCTACTCCGAATTTTTCTTTTGTTTCCTGTACTGCTTGCTCAATATACAGATTGAATAACATCGGGGAGAGGCTACAACCCTGTCTTACTCCTTTCCCAACCACTGCTTCCCTTTCATGCCCCTCGACTCTAATAACTGCCATCTAGTTTCTGTACAAACTGTAAATAGCCTTTCGCTCCCTATATTTTACCCCTGCCACCTTCAGAATTTGAAAGAGAGTATTCCAGTTAACATTGTCAAAAGCTTTCTCTAAGTCTACAAATGCTAGAAACGTAGGTTTGCCTTTCCTTAATCTTTGTTCTAAGATAAGTCGTAAGGTCAGAATTGCCTCACGTGTTCCAACATTTCTACGGAATCCAAACTGATCTTCCGTGAGGTCGGCTTCTACCAGTTTTTCCATTCGTCTGTAAAGAATTCGCGTTAGTATTTTGCAGCTGTGACTTATTAAACTGATAGTTCGGTAATTTTCACATCTGTCAACACCTGCTTTCTTTGGGATTGGAATTATTATATTCTTCTTGAAGTCTGAGGGTATTTCGCCTGTCTCATACATCGTGCTCACCAGATGGTAGAGTTTTGTCATGACTAGCTCTCCCGAGGCCATCAGTAGTTCTAATGGAATGTTGTCTACTCCCGGGGCCTTGTTTCGACTCAGGTCTTTCAGTGCTCTGTCAAACTATTCAAGCAGTATCATATCTCCCATTTCGTCTTCATCTACATCCTCTTCCATTTCCATAATATTGTCCTCAAGTACATCGCCCTTGTATAAACCCTCTATATACTCCTTCCACCTTTCTGCCTTCCCTTCTTTGCTTATAACTGGGTTGCCATCTGAGCTCTTGATATTCATACAAGTGGTTCTCTTCTCTCCAAAGGTCTCTTTAATTTTCCTGTAGGCAGTATCTATCTTACCCCTAGTGAGACAAGCCTCTACATCCTTACATTTGTCCTCTAGCCATCCCTGCTTAGCCATTTTGCATTTCCTGTCGATATCATTTTTGAGACGTTTGTATTCCTTTTTGCCTGCTTCATTTACTGCATTTTTATATTTTCTCCTTTCATCAATTAAATTCAATATTTCTTCTGTTACCCAAGGATTTCTATTAGCCCTCGTCTTTTTACCTACTTGATCCCTTGCTGCCTTCACTACTTCATCCCTCAGAGCTACCCATTCTTCTTCTACTGTATTTCTTTGCCCCATTCCTGTCAATTGTTCCCTTATGCTCTTCCTGAAACTCTCTGCAACCTCTGGTTCTTTCAGTTTATCCAGGTCCCATCTCCTTAAATTCTCACCTTTTTGCAGTTTCTTCAGTTTCAATCTGCAGTTCATAACCAATAGATTGTGGTCAGAATCCACATCTGCCCCAGGAAATGTCTTACAATTTAAAACCTGATTCCTAAATCTCTGTCTTACCGTTATATAATCTATCTGATACCTTTTAGTATCTCCAGGATTCTTCCAGGTATACAACCTTCTTTTATGATTCTTGAACCAAGTGTTGGCTATGATTAAGTTATGCTCTGTACAAAATTCTACAAGGCGGCTTCCTCTTTCATTCCTTCCCCCCAATCCATATTCACCTACTATGTTTCCTTCTCTCCCTTTTCCTACTGACGAATTCCAGTCACCCATGACTACTAAATTTTCGTCTCCCTTCACTACCTGAATAATTTCTTTTATCTCGTCACACATTTCATCAATTTCTTCATCATCTGCAGAGGTAGTTGGCATATAAACTTGTACTACTGTAGTAGGCATGGGCTTTGTGTCTATCTTGGCCACAATAATGCGTTCACTATGCTGTTTGTAGTAGCTAACCCGCACTCCTATTTTTTTATTCATTATTAAACCTACTCCTGCATTACCCCTATCTGATTCTGTATTTATAACCCTGTAATCACCTGATCAAAAGTTTTGTTCCTCCTGCCACCGAACTTCACTAATTCCCACTATATCTAACTTTAACCTACCCCTTTCCCTTTTTAAATTTTCTAACCTACCTGCCCGATTAAGGGATCTGACATTCCACGGTCCGATCCGTAGAACGCCAGTTTTCTTTCTCCTGATAACGACGTCCTCTTGATTACACCATATACTTGTTGTTTATTCAAGAAGTTTATTTTCGCAGTGGTTGCATGGGAATACTTCATCTTGCTGAGAGTGTGACGCAAATACCACTGAAAAAGCAACCTGTGACCACAGAAAGGCAGAACCACAAATTATCCACAAAAGTCGTGCATACGAGTCTTCCACATCATATGAACAGACATAAATACTCTCTCTGACGGAGACATAATCTTCCGAAACACATATCGGCATGATTAATAAATGTGTCAGGCTACAGTAAACGTCAGAAACTTGTATTTTAAACTGAAATAGCGTCTTCGGTGTAAACAGTTCTCAAGGAATGACTGTTGACAACGAATGTGCAGTTTTTGGAGTGCGTTGGCATACTATTCGAATGTTTCGTTAATTTCTATGGACTACAAAAGTAACGAAATTAATGTGGAATGTTGAAAAAAAAATTATAAACTATAATATGTCACAGAATATTCGACTAGTTGATCCCTGAAAACGTTGTTGTTAAATTTAGATTTTCTGGATCGTAGGCTGCGACACTTCGAAAAGAAAAAAATATATACAGTAAGGTGACATAAGAAGGAACACAACTGAGAAGTTAAGCACAAATAATACCGCTGCATAAAAAATTCTTGTTTTTAGACTGTAAAAAAAAATAATTTTTGTTTAGTAAATAAGTGTTTTTTACATTATATTTGAGAAGGTTCAAAGAGATTCTAAGTCGAGAAATTGTACTGACAGTTTTGAGGAGCTAAAACAAAATAAAAATTGTGATCAGTCATTCACAGTTACCGTTGTGGCTCTTTCTCGTTTTAAAATATAAGCCTTATATGTAGCAAACGTCCTACATTTTTATAGTCTTATGAATAAGTTTGGGAGATACATTATCAAACGGCCGGCAGGTGTGACCGAGTGGTTCTAGGCGCTCCAGTCTGGAACGGCGCTACCGCTACGGTCGCAGGTTCGAATCCTGCCTCGGGCATGCATGTGTGTGAAGTCCTTAGGTTAGTTAGGTTTAAGTAGTTCTAAGTTCTAGGGGACTGATGACTACCGATGTTAAGTCCCATAGTGCTCAGAGCCATTTGAACCATTTGAACATTATCAAATCATCCTATTCTAGCCTTTGTTTATTTCATGGAGTATTTTTGAGGTCAAATATTATTGTTTACGTAGTTAGGAATCCGAAGGTGAAACACACAATTTAAAATATACACTAATACGCAAAATATGCGTAAGTCCGTGGTATTTCAGGAACATCTACCTTAAGCTACATTTATAACTCATCTGTAATAGTTCAATTTTTGCAGCATATCGTGGAAAACGGACGTACATGAACTTCCGTGACGTTACGAACAGTATACTGTTGTGTGCTTCTACCTTTGTCCAAACGTAACTGTGTATGCTGTATCCCCAAAGATAATACAAAATATAAGGTAGCTCAATTATTAAGCACCGTTCGTAGTTTGTCGTCCGCTGGAAAGATTTGCCAACGTTCTTGCAACCTCATTTCTAATACGAAAAAGTAAGCGGCAGGCTAAGAGGGGCGTGAGGCGGCGTCGGTTTTTCTTGGAGGCGAGACGTGAGAAAGCCGATGCGATGGAGCTTTCCGCGCCGTGGAGTTAGGCGGTTCTCAGCCCGTGACGTGAATACATTACGAGCGGCGCAAACTTTGTTCTGCCTAATACGATTCTGTTTTGGATGCCGTGTTGGGCCACGCCGGGCCGGAATACGAGTACAGCGCGAGCGGCCGCGACCTGAATACGGCAGCAGCCCGCAGCCGTAATGACGGAAGGCATTCCAGCGCAGTGCGGGGGCCGCTTAATAAAGCCCCACTACGCTGGTGCTGTATTAACTTCGTCAAATCAATCAGTATTAGATATTCTCCTTCAGCACAGTTGCCATTAAGAGAAATACGTTGTGACGTTCCTGTCATGAGCATTGATTATTTATCGTGAGCCACCATCCAGCATCGAGGAAAGCCGTATTAGGTTCGTATACAGCGAATACGTAGTTGGGATAAGTAGTTGCTGAAGCGGGCACTCTCGTTGTTCAGCTGTTAACCCTAGGACGCCTAAGGGGGGGTTCGTTGAACCCACAATTTTTTTTATGTCCCCTGCTTTTGCCCAAGTAACTTTCATACTACATATTCCCTTTGAGGTATTGTTTGTTGGCTATTTTATGAAACGTTAGTGTCAATATATTTTATAGAAAATTCCTGCTTTGAAAGAAAAAATAAATAAACTTATTATGGGTCCAACAAACACCCCCTTAGGCTTCCATGCTATAGAAAATTTCCCTTAGTAGGATTTCGTATTTCTTATCTCTACAACAATGCAAGTTAGTTTCTTGTTGGTTGGTATTCTTGATATTCACAACAATCGGTTTACTTTCAGAGGAAGTGATTGTTGCTGTCAGTCAGCTGTTATTTATCTTGCAAACTTGCAGTGAGTTAGTGCAGTTTCCAACACGTAGGCCTCCAGCAACTTTGGTGTCCTACACAGCAAAAACGAAACCAAGTAAAAACTTACTGGTGTTGTCAACAATGAACCAAGATAAAGGCACTGTTGGAGGAGACAAGAATAAATATTATAGCCCGCATCTCGTGGTCGTGTGGTAGCGTTCTCGCTTCCCACGCCCGGGTTCCCGGGTTCGATTCCCGGCGGGGTGAGGGATTTTCTCTGCCTCGTGATGGCTGGGTGTTGTGTGCTGTCCTTAGGTTAGTTAGGTTTAAGTAGTTCTAAGTTCTAGGGGACTTATGACAACAGCAGTTGAGTCCCATAGTGCTCAGAGCCATTTGAACCATTTTTTGAATAAATATTATAATTCCACTAAAGGTGGAATTGATACGATTGATCAAATGACGCGTATCTACACCTGCAAGAGGGGAACAAAGAGATGGCCTTTATCTGTATTTTACTCTCTCATCGACATTTGTGCTATTAATGCAACCAACATATTAATCCAGCAACATCCAAGATGGAATGAAAAGAAACACAACAAACAGAAACTTTGTCTTCTGCAAGCTGGGATAGAACTAGTGAAATTGCAGGTAGAAGAAAGAAGTGCCAATGCAAGAGGGTTATCTAACCAAATTGTTCAATCAGTGGGGACTATTCTACAAAAGAAAATCAAAGAAGTGACAACAGAAGCACGTCAGCCTCCTGCACGGAAAGGTCGGTGCCATATTTGTGTAAGAAAAGCTGAAACAAAGAAGCAGAAGCACAACAATCTAAGTAAACCAAAACAGTATTGTGGACAGTGTCATAAACATGTGTGTAACACACATACAGAAAAAATTGTGTAGTGTGTCTCTTGCCTTGAAGTTGAGGACTCAGAGTAGTCTATTGTACACTCCTGGAAATGGAAAAAAGAACACATTGACACCGGTGTGTCAGACCCACCATACTTGCTCCGGACACTGCGAGAGGGCTGTACAAGCAATGATCACACGCACGGCACAGCGGACACACCAGGAACCGCGGTGTTGGCCGTCGAATGGCGCTAGCTGCGCAGCATTTGTGCACCGCCGCCGTCAGTGTCAGCCAGTTTGCCGTGGCATACGGAGCTCCATCGCAGTCTTTAACACTGGTAGCATGCCGCGACAGCGTGGACGTGAACCGTATGTGCAGTTGACGGACTTTGAGCGAGGGCGTATAGTGGGCATGCGGGAGGCCGGGTGGACGTACCGCCGAATTGCTCAACACGTGGGGCGTGAGGTCTCCACAGTACATCGATGTTGTCGCCAGTGGTCGGCGGAAGGTGAACGTGCCCGTCGACCTGGGACCGGACCGCAGCGACGCACGGATGCACGCCAAGACCGTAGGATCCTACGCAGTGCCGTAGGGGACCGCACCGCCACTTCCCAGCAAATTAGGGACACTGTTGCTCCTGGGGTATCGGCGAGGACCATTCGCAACCGTCTCCATGAAGCTGGGCTACGGTCCCGCACACCGTTAGGCCGTCTTCCGCTCACGCCCCAACATCGTGCAGCCCGCCTCCAGTGGTGTCGCGACAGGCGTGAGTGAAGGGACGAATGGAGACGTGTCGTCTTCAGCGATGAGAGTCGCTTCTGCCTTGGTGCCAATGATGGTCGTATGCGTGTTTGGCGCCGTGCAGGTGAGCGCCACAATGAGGACTGCATACGACCGAGGCACACAGGGCCAACACCCGGCATCATGGTGTGGGGAGCGATCTCCTACACTGGCCGTACACCACTGGTGATCGTCGAGGGGACACTGAATAGTGCACGGTACATCCAAACCGTCATCGAACCCATCGTTCTACCATTCCTAGACCGGCAAGGGAACTTGCTGTTCCAACAGGACAATGCACGTCCGCATGTATCCCGTGCCACCCAACGTGCTCTAGAAGGTGTAAGTCAACTACCCTGGCCAGCAAGATCTCCGGATCTGTCCCCCATTGAGCATGTTTGGGACTGGATGAAGCGTCGTCTCACGCGGTCTGCACGTCCAGCACGAACGCTGGTCCAACTGAGGCGCCAGGTGGAAATGGCATGGCAAGCCGTTCCACAGGACTACATCCAGCATCTCTACGATCGTCTCCATGGGAGAATAACAGCCTGCATTGCTGCGAAAGGTGGATATACACTGTACTAGTGTCGACATTGTGCATGCTCTGTTGCCTGTGTCTATGTGCCTGTAGTTCTGTCAGTGTGATCATGTGATGTATCTGACCCCAGGAGTGTGTCAATAAAGTTTCCCCTTCCTGGGACAATGAATTCACGGTGTTCTTATTTCAATTTCCAGGAGTGTATATTAACACATCTGTATTTTGTATTGTAATATGTCAATTTTTTATTCACTCAATCCAATATTTATGACAATTAACAACATTTATAAACTGATGACTTAGTTAAAATACATAAAACATTTCGAAACTTTTAATTTTTCGTCAGTAAACTTATTTAATACCTGTGGGCTCACCGAACCCCCCCCCCCCCCATCCCCCCACCCTTAGGCATCCAAGTTAGAAAAAAAGGCTTGGGCGTCCTAGGGTTAACGGTGCCGTTTTTCAGTTGGAGATTATTACAACAACGATGTTACCTGCAAGGCGTTTCTCAGGAAAGCTCGCGGCGCCTGGAACTTCTTATGAATGCCTGTGCCCTTTATATCTGTGAGGTTCGAACTTTTGGTAATATTCCATCATCACAAGCACAGCTGCGTGTAGACAAGCGCAGATATTTCCATACTCTCTGTACCTACTGTTGTGACTGACAATTCGAAATTTTTCACAAAACTACTTTTATTGACGTAAGTTCACAAGGTTGATGACTGAACAACAAACGAAAGGTAACAATAACGATTTCGTGGAAACAGACGCACTCAATAGTAACAGTCCAAGTCCGAGACGAAGACGTAATCTCCAACGGTCGCAGTACACGAGGTCGGCATCCGGCTTGAACTGAAGTCTGGGGCTGGTTCTAGCCCTTAAATAGGCGTCTCCAGCCAATCAGGCTTTGGCGTAGTGATACTTCCTGGAGCCCGTGGCTCTAGCTGACCCTGCAAGAAGTAGTGCTCGGATTGTCTGTTTCCATTATCTTGTAAATAGCCGGTGTGTACCATTGTGCAGCAAATCTCTATTTGCAATGCGAATTGTGTCAGACATAGGGGATATAAAAATGAAAAAAGCTGGCATACTATACTTTCATTCCATAATGTCATATGGGATTATTTTTTGGGGCAATTCATCAAGCCAAGCTAAAGTTTCCCGGGCACAACAACGTGCAGTAAGAGTTACATGTGGTGTGAACTCAAGAACATCCTGCAGAAGCCTGTTTAGGGAACTAGGGATACTAACCACTGATTCCCAGTATATTTATTCTTTAATGAAATTTGTCATTAAAAATATATCACTTTTTCAAACCAACAGCTCAATTCATGGAATCAATACTAGAAATAAGAATAATCTTCACAAGGTTTTGAAGTCACTTAGTCTTGTACAAAAACGTGTGTATTATTCAGGAACACACATTTTCAATAACTTGCCAGCAGCCATAAAAAGCTTAACAACCAATGAAATTCAGTTTAAGAGAAGCCTAAAGGATTTATTGGTGGCCAACTCCTTCTACTCCATTGATGAATTTCTCAGTAAAACCAAGTGATTTGTGTGTATATACAAGTACAATATAACTTCTGCACAATTTCAGTGTAGTAATGTGTTCATTGTAAATAAGTGTGTGTGTGTGCGTGTGCGTGTGTGTGTGTGTGTGTGTGTGTGTGTGTGATGTAAATACAATCTAACTTCTGCACCATTTCAGTGCAGTAATGTGTTCATTGTAAATAAGTATTATAGTAGTTGTATTACACCTTTATTACCTTATAAATAAATAAAAAAAACTTTTTTTTATTTTAAGTTCGGTGCATTAGTATTTGTAAAATGATTCTTTCATATAGTGTTCATTAGAAAATGACGATCATTCCACTTGGGACCTGTGGAATGGTACATTAGCTTATTTGTTTGAGTTGTAAATATTTTTCATGTATTTTTGTTTTTCTGACATGTTCTACATCCTGGAGGACCTCCTCAATTGGAATGAAAGTAAATCTAATCTAGTCTAGTCAGAGCAAAGTGCTTTTGGTACGCCTTGGGCATAGACAACCTCGTCGACTGTCGTGTCATATGGGTTGCCGGCCCTCAGGGGCTACCTATGCTCGGGTATAACACCTTCTCTATTGTCTTGTTAAAGTACACTGTCCCCAGTATCTCTCCTCGACCTTAACGTTCTTGATTGAACAACGTAACAGAAACACCCGTTCCCATCAGAGCAAAATGCTTTCTGTTCAACTCTATCGTTCAGCCACTTTCTCGAAGTCCTTCTCAGTAGCACGATCCTAACTCTGGAATAACGTCCCTCTGTATATTGGAAAACTGAGTATCATATCTAGCTTCAGAACACAATTAATGACATATCTACTAAAACTACGGTAACTTAAACTGTCCGTGTACGCACTCGTTACTCTTGTATATTCTTCTTTCCAACCAGATGTTCCTCATTTTTCATTTCTCAGCTCTTCATGCTAGTCTATCCTGTGAGAGCCTTTTCATCTGCGAATAACTATTGCAATCTGCTTACTGTGTGTACCTCTTGCTCACCCAGTACGATTTTTACCTCCCACACATCCCTCCAATACTAAACTGTGGATCCCTTGATGTCTCAGAAGGTGTCCTATCAACGGATCCCTTCTTTTGGTCAAGTTGTACCACAAATTCCTTGTCTCCCCTATGTTCTATTCAGTACTTCCTCATTAGTTACGTGATCGACCCATCTAAACTTCAGCACTCTTCTGTAGCACCGAAGAATATGTCGGAAATATTCCGATTTCTCCACTTAGCAGTCCATTTTCTAGCGTTCACAGGTCCATTTCCCATTTACAGATGACAAAATGACAACATGCAAACTCAAGTAGCAACACTGAACTAAAAATTAGAAAAAAGGCAATCGACAGATGAAACCATAGCAATAGAAATACCAAAATTCACAACAAAAACGCTAAGAACTTATCCACCAACGCAATACTTGTCACATTAAAATTGTTATTTCTTAGATACCTATGATGTCAAAAAAATACTCTACGTGAGATGTAAAAAAGGTACTGTATGTAAGAGAGGACTTATAGCCATCAACAGACCAGATTAAATAAATAAATAAAAAACATTAACGCAATCGTGGGTGAAACACATGGCAGACGTCGGTCCATTAGTAGCATACTAAACATTCGTGGAATATACTACCTATTACCTCCATAGAGACTATGAGTTTAAGACTAGGCTAATTGCAGCGCGCACAGAGATAATAAAGCATTCATTCTTATCACACCATTGCATGAGCCTGAACGGTAAGTACCCTCGTCATGCACTTCACAGCGATTCTTAAGGTACAGATTTAATATCTATTTTAATGAGAATTTCGAACATCTTGTAGCATTCTGCGTTATTACAAGTAAAAAAAAAATCCCGAGAAAATGCCTTTATTTTTCTTGGGGCTTGCCCTCATTATCAAGCACAATGTCGGAATCACTCTTTAATGTCTTTACCTTTCCTAAAGCCAAACTGACGGTCAACGAATATATCCAAATTTCTCTTCCATTCTTCTGTATATTATCTGTGTCAGCAACTTGCATGCATCTGCTATTAAGAAGACTGGTCGATAGTTCTGGCATCTTTTACCATCTTAAGGTTTGTGTCGCTGATATTCTTTTACTATCTGCATGATGGTATGAATGATAATCTTCCGAAAGCCTGTCAGCTTGTCCCCAGTCTTATAGATTTTCCTGGTGATTTTAGAAACTCTGGAAATGTTATCTATCCCTTCTGCCCTTCTGTGTTATATGATTGCAAGTCTTCGAAATCTTCGTCGAATTCCACCTCTAATACTAGATTTACTATATTTTCCAAATCGACATCCATTTAATCTTCCATCACGTCCTCGCTTTCGTAGGGACCATTAATGTATTCTTTCCATCGACATGCTTTCTCTTCTGGGCTTAAAAGGGAAATTCCTTTTGCACTCTCATGTTGAGGCCTGTGCTTCTAAAGTCAGTTACGATTATTTTTAATTTTCTCTGTACTGAATTCGTTCTTTCGACAACCATTTCCTATTCGCTTTCTCAATATTTTCCTGTAGCCACTTCTGTTTTACTTTCCTGCATTTCTTATTGATTTCATACGGAGCGAGATAAAAATTATGAACCCTGCTCACCGCGATACTGAACGCCGCCTCATGGTGAAGAAATCGCGCTATGCAGCAAGGAAAGTGAGCGGGGAAGAACAGAGAATCATTGTCGCAAGTCGGTCGTTGTGGCCGAGCGGTTCTAGGCGCTTCAGTCCGGAACTGTGCTGCTGCTACGGTCGCAGGTTCGAATCCTGCCTCGGGCATGGATGTGTGTGATGTCCTTAGGTTAGTTAGGTTTAAGTAGTTCTAAGTCTAGGTGACTGATGACCTCAGATGGTAAGTCCCATAGTGCTCAGAACCATTTGAACCATCATTGTCGCAACAGTACAGTTCGTGAATAAGGGAGTCCACTGATATCAGCGATTTTGCTTGGGAACGATGATCTCGGAAATGGTGAAGCGTCTAGGGTAAGTGACTGAAGAACGGTATGTTGAGTCGTCCACGGTTCATCGTTCAACATGGAGGACGGAAACTTGCCTACTCTGTAAAACAGGATAGGCGGTGAACTGTGCCAGCCCTAATGTCAGATAGAATGCTGGTGCAAGCATAAGTTTTTCGGAGATCGTTCAGAGCACACTGTTGAATGTGGGGCTCCGCAACAGATCACCACTATGTGTTCCCATACTGATCCAGCGACATAGCAATTATGACTGCTGCGAGCACGGGATCATCGAGACTGGACCGTGGGTCAATGGGTAACGTTACTAAGAGAGGATGGAAAATACCACGAGACTGATCAAGGGTAATGGTTGTCGTGATGGTTGTCGTGAAGCAGGAAATTACACATAGCGTGTACGAACCCGAATCGTAAGTGAGAGTTCTGAAATGACAGGTGCATAATACGAGGTGCATTCAAGTTCTACGGCCTCCGATTTTTTTTCTAATTAACTACTCACCCGAAATCGATGAAACTGGCGTTACTTCTCGACGTAATCGCTCTGCAGACGTACACATTTTTCACAACGCTGACGCCATGATTCCATGGCAGCGGCGAAGGCTTCTTTAGGAGTCTGTTTTGACCACTGGAAAATCGCTGAGGCAATAGCAGCACGGATGGTGAATGTGCGGCCACGGAGAGTGTCTTTCATTGTTGGAAAAAGCCAAAAGTCACTAGGAGCCAGGTCAGGTGAGTAGGGAGCATGAGGAATCACTTCAAAGTTGTTATCACGAAGAAACTGTTGCGTAACGTTAGCTCGATGTGCGGAAGCGTTGTCTTGGTGAAACACCACACGCGCAGCCTTTCCCGGACGTTTTTGTTGCGGTGCAGGAAGGAATTTGTTCTTCAAAACATTTTCGTAGGATGCACATGTTATCGTAGTGCCCTCTGGAACGCAATGGGTAAGGATTACGCCCTCGCTGTCCCAGAAAATGGACACCATCATTTTTTCAGCACTGGCGGTTACCCGAAATTTTTTTGGTGGCGGTGAATCTGTGTGCTTCCATTGAGCTGACTGGCGCTTTGTTTCTGGATTGAAAAATGGCATCCACGTCTCATCCATTGTCACAACCGACGAAAAGAAAGTCCCACTCATGCTGTCGTTGCGCGTCAACATTGCTTGGCAACATGCCACACGGGCAGCCATGTGGTCGTCCGTCAGCATTCGTGGCACCCACCCGGATGACACTTTTCGCATTTTCAAGTCGTCATGCAGGATTGTGTGCTCAGAATCCACAGAAATGCCAACTCTTGAGGCGATCTGTTCAACAGTCATTCGGCGATCCCCCAAAACAATTCTGTCCACTTTCTCGATCATGTCATCAGACCGGCTTGTGCGAGCCCGAGGTTGTTTCGGTTTGTTGTCGCACAATCTTCTGCCTTCATTAAACTGTCGCACCCACGAACGTACTTTCGACACATCCATAACTCCATCACCACATGTCTCCTTCAACTGTCGATGAATTTCAATTGGTTTCACACCACGCAAATTCAGAAAACGAATGATTGCACGCTGTTCAAATAAGGAAAACGTCGCCATTTTAAGTATTTAAAACAGTTCTCATTCTCGCCGCTGGCGGTAAAATTCCATCTGCCGTACGGTGCTGCCATCTCTGGGACGTATTGACAATGAACGTGGCCTCATTTTAAAACAATGCGCATGTCTCTATCTCTTTGCAGTCCGGAGAAAAAAAATCGGAGGCCTTAGAACTTGAATGCACCTCGTAAATGCAATGAATCTGTCAGAGGGCAATGCTCAGCTGAGGAAAGTCTGGTTAGTAATGGAAGTACCAGGAGTAAAATGCAGCTAGGAAGCCATAGCGAAGACAGAAAGTCGTGATTGTGCATTATGGAAAAAAAGTGAGAGTTGATCACTTAAATGCATCAGCGGAGATTTGCACTGAGTATACAGATATATTCCACTTACCAGGTGACGAATTGTCACACACACTCGCAGTAAAGCGTCGAATTCCGATAGCACCGAACTTGGAGGGAAGGTAGTGAACGCCAGACCATACCGAATTCCAGACTTTCAAAAAGTCAAATTGAACAAATTCTGAAAGATGACATAACCATCGAGTGCAAGAGCACCTAGAACACACCCTTATTGTCTATTCAGAAGAATATAGACACCAGTGCCAAATAGAAATGGAGAGCTGTAGCGGACTACAGGCCGTTAAATGACATTGCTGTAGGCCATGTATTTTCGGTACCGAACATCTCGGACATCCTGGACAAAATACGGCAGGCAAAGTACTTCTAGAGCTTGACCTAGCGAGCACATACCATAAAATATTGACGAATGGGAAACATAGAGAAAAAACTGCGTTCAGTTCGACCAGCATTATAAGAGGTTGCCAGTGAGACTGGAACGAGCCCCAGGATGTTTCCAGCGGCTGATGAACATAGCATTGGCAGGTCTGCAAGTAGTAAAATGTTTCGTTTATCTACATCATATAGTGGGGTAAGAGAGAAACCTTCAGGAGCGTAATGAGAAGCGGCGTGAAGTCTTTGATGGCTGAAAGAGCATAATTCGAAGCAGCAACTGAGTTCCTAAGAAAAGACGTGATCTTCTTATGCATTTGTGTTATCGACAGAGAAATTTCACCAGTCTTGGTGACGGTGGAGAAGGTAAATTTGTGTCCTCAGCCAAGACCAACGAAGCAATTCAAAGGGTTTCTAGGCTTAATCGGATGCTACCGGAGATTCATTGCTAAATTTAGCAAAAATTGCAAAGACACTCCATGAGCTATTAAAGAAAGGTGTAGCACGTGAATGGGGAGAACGACAAAACAGTGCGTTCGAGGAAATGAAGGAGAAATTGGTTAATCCATCACTACTTCAGTATCCAGACTCTGAGAAGTCATTCATAGTGACTGACACGAGCAATGTAGCTTTGGGGACAGTTTTGTTGCAAGGAAACAAAACTATTGAAAACTAGTCCATTACATACACATCAAGATCATTAAATGAGGTTGAATTAAACTACAGCCATCGAAAAATAATTGTTGGCTATGGTTTATGCAATGAAACAGTTCCGACCGTACATATGTGGATGAAGGCTCACTGTGGTGACAGATCACAAACTGTTAACATGGATTTTTAGTGCGATGGATCCGAGCTCAACCGCTGTAGTAGAGACTAAAACTCAGAAAGTGTGACTATGAGGTTATTCACATACCAGGAACGTTAAATAGTAATGCAGATGCTCTGAGCAGAATAAGCCCCAGAGAACAGCAGCAAGTGGACGGAAGTACTAACATAGACTCAGAGGAGAGCTCTGGAGCGGAAGAAAGTATGGGGAATAATCCTGTGAGTGTGCGACAATTACAATTAACCTGTGAAGTAGGAAGGGAAACAGGTAGTGAAGAGGAAATTAGTCTTCGTGAAAGAAGAATATGTTAATAGAGAGACATAATAATCCATTGGGACAACACCATGGAATCCATAGGACTTTTAAGAGAATAAATTCATACAAGCAGTGACACGGAGTGGAGAATGATATTAAGGACTATATATGGAAGTGTCTGTCTTGTCAAAACAATGAGTTCGCTCAGGGAAAACTCCAGCGCCTTTAGAAATTATATACACAGCCGAGGCGGTTTTTAAAAAGTGGTCAATGGACATAGTCAGTCCTTTAACTGCGTGAAGTACAGGTAAAAATATATGTTGACATTTCAGGATGACCTCAGTACATTTAGTTTAGCTGTACGAATAGCACGTCAAGATCCAGACACATGTAGTATTAAGATATGGAATCTGGTTTTTTAATGGGCCAAGGTTCAAATTCTTAAGAATAACTGATTTAGGTGTTTTTGCTGCTGGAAGTATATTATGGTATGTAATAAATGTTCTTCTTATAGATAATGCTTTTAATCTATATAGAATGCTTCCATTAGCAAAACAGATTCCTCGTTAAAGAGGAAAGTACATATTTATCCAACCCAAAAAAGCCTTTTCTCTAATTGACGAAGCAGCGAGGCAACATGCAACGCTGTCAGCTGAACAACCACGTTGTAAGGTATTAAGTAAGAACAGATGGGTGTCCAGACAAAAGTTTGATCTACTCTCTACATTTTATCAGGAAGAATATGAAGCAAAATTACTTCAGTGAGTACGTTTATTTACATTTGATCAGGGAGAAGGTGAAGAAAAATTGCTTCAGCCTGTAAGTGAAATTCCTAATGACAGTGTAAAAAATATAGTATCTTCAGATCAGAATGTTTGGACACAATTGAAAGGTAACGAGTACTAATAAGTAATCCCAAAGGAAGACAGTTTAACTCTTCTATGTGGGAAGGAAACACCTGAGGAATTAATAATGTAAGGCATCGGTAAAGTAAGCTTCAATAATAAATGCAGGGGTTATGGAACAAGGGTGTTCATACAGACAGAGTAAACCATAGTACAGCTACAAAAAAAAAAGTGATACCAGAAATAAGTTTAGAATTCGAGTGCTGCATAGTAGATGATGAAAAAAGAAATATTTCTGTTTTAAACTTACACTCACCATTAGATCATCTGGTAACATAGCTCAGTAATTTAAAAATAGCAGGTAAAAGTTAGATTGGCCGAGATATAGCAAGAAGAGTTTAAACACACAAGGTATTTGATAGATTACTCCATTACTACATTCTGAGCATAACATTAATTGTAGTAGTTACATTAACTTGTTATTGTAGGCAATGCAAATGTTGCAGAGAATGCTTTAAAAGTACTTGGAAGTACTATGAGGACAGTGATTGTTGTGGAATAATACTTGTAAGCACTGCTATTGTAATCTAATGTCCCAAAACCTCTGTACCCAGAAGACCCATGAACAGAGATACTGAAGAGGCACTATTCTACAGGAGGAGAACGAAAGACCAAAACGAGTCAGCATCATTTAGGATTAAATTCTGAGGAAAACTATGAAGCGTAACTGTAAAACATGTGCTGCTCTTTTTTTTTAAAAAAAGAAACTGTGTAACTGAAAAGTCTATGTGTATGAATAAACGAATGTAATTATATATTTTGCGTTATGTAAGCGTCGCCAGCAGCACCTCCGAACATGTTCAGCGCAGCTCTGGACTAAACGTCAGGAACCGAAAAGTTTCTTTGACCGTGGCAATGCAGCCTGGAAGAGTCATCAGCAGCTACGTAGGTAAATACTATTGTCTTAGATATAATTTTTTTTTACAGATGTTGAATATTCCAAATATAAATATTATAAATGTTTCAACAATTGCACATGAATATGATTTCATTATAGCCATATGCCCAACTTTATATTACATTTTGTTAGTTGCATATCTGGAATGGCAGTCGATAGTCAAATGTGCAGTTTTGTTCTTTCTTGTCGATTCTGCACTGTGCTGTTCAATTAATTTCCTTACTGATGTTAATTCGCTAATTTGTTATTAAACACGCATAAAATTATTGAAAATAATACTAAAAATAGTTGATACAGAGGCTGCCCTTTTCACGTAATTCTGAGACTGTTTGTTTTGGCTCTCAGTAGTAACAATACAAGTTTTATTTACCACAAATTGTTGATCTGTTTGTTTGTGTGTCAAATACGTTCATTTTATAGCTGATATTTTCAGTACCTGTTCAATGAAAAATCGTGTGCGTATGTAAAATCTCTGTTTTATTTGTTGCTTCTGTTATAAACAATCTTGCACATAAACATCACTAGCTATTCCATACTATTTATTGCGTAAATTGTTTAGTAATTTTGTTGAACTCGTCTCTTTATTGTGCCTACAGTGTTTCAGTAGCTTTTATGGAAGTGAGTTTAGTGTTCGTTCAGAATATATGAGCCTTAGTTTTGGCACAATCATAATTTCGCCACGCTACATAGCGTCAATAACCACACGACAGCTCAGTTTTGTCCCTTGCCCCGCACGAAGAAATCCAGGCATATTCAGCTTACTGGCTCGCTAGATACTTGCCTGCCTGTCCCGGCCACTACACAGCAACTTGCCAGCTGTATATCGTTCAACCAAACCCCCGATCACTGACCAATTTACGTATGAGACCCACCGGTTGTAATGTCACAAAATAATTATTGTAGATTACGACATATACAATTTGTATAATGTTTTATATAAAATTTTAATCTGAATATCATTGTGTAGACTTTATTTACAAGAAAACTTAAATAATTTATGTTGCATAAGTGTTAATTTTTGAATATTTGCTTTTATTTAAATTCATCAGTGTAACTCCCACTGAGAATGTTGGCAAGAACTGAGTATTAAGGAATGAAGTAAGAACTGGCGGCTATGTGGACTCAGTCGGCGTAAACTGGTTAATAATGGTGGTTCTGTGATTGAGCTCGGAGCCGTGTATTGTGGTCTGCTGGAAGTTTAAAAGAAATCTGGAAATAAACTTTGGCTGTATATTAAAAATAATTATTTCATGCAGTTCTGATCTCTCAGAAATTATGTCGGAACATTTATTATGAATATTATCTACGTGAGCCAGAGTTTCAAGTACATCCTCGTGACACAGCAACCTTTCGTTTTAATGACGACGTGTAAACCGTTGATGAAAGCTATATTTTCATTCACATGCATAGGATCTGTCTTAGGCAAAATATACATCAACTCTTGTAAAAAAAAAGCTTATTGTATTAAAAAACAAGTTGAGAAATCCCATAACTGATAATTTCTGCGATTTGGTCAATTCCTACTTGAATCCTTTTAATATTTTGGACTAGAGATTGTTTTAGATCCGTTCCGTTGACAGTTTTCCTTTTTTACATAGAAGACAACTTGGGGTCGAAGATCGTCAAGGCAACACGACGGGAGATACATCTACATACACGTGATTACTCTGCTGTTCACAGTTAAGTGCCTGGCAGAGGGTTCAATGAATCAACTTCAGGCTGTCTCTCTACCGCTCCACTCTCGAACAACTCGCGAGAAAACGAGCACTTACAGTATCCTGTGCGAGTCCTAATTTCTCTTACTTTATCGCAATGGTTGTTTCTCCCCAAGTAGGTGGTTGCTATCAAAATGTTTTCACAGTCGGGGGAGGAAACTGGTGATTAAAATTTCATGAGAAGATCCCGCCGCAACATTTGTTTCAATGATTCCCACTCCAGTTCACATGTTATGTCTGTGGCACTATTTCGCGATAATACAAAACGAGCTAACCTTCTTTGAACTTTTTCGATGTCATCTGTCACTCCCACCTGATGCGGATCCCACACCGCACTCGAGAATAGGGTGGACAAGGGTGGTGTAAGCAGTCTGTGTAGTAGACCTGTTCCACCTTCTTATCTAAATCATTTTGCAATTCGTTATGGTCATCTGATGACATCTGCAAACAATGTAAGACGTCTACTCAGATTGTCTCCTATATCATTAGTATGGATCAGGAACAATAGAGGGCCTATAACACTTTCTTGAGGAACGCCGGATGCTTCTGTTTTACTCGATGACATTCCGTCTATTACTGTGAACTGTGGCATTTCGGACAGGAAATCAGGAATCCAGTTGCACAACTGACGCGATATTCTATAGGCTCGCAGTTTGGTTAGAAGAAGCTTGTGAGGAGCGGTGTCGAAAGCATTCTGTAAATTTAAAAATGTTGTTGTTGTTGTGGTCTTCAGTCCTGAGACTGGTTTGATGCAGCTCTCCATGCTACTCTATCATGTGCAAACTTCTTCATCTCCCAGTACCTACTGCAACCTACATCCTCCTGAATCTGCTTAGTGTATTCATCTCTTGGTCTCCCTCTACGATTTTTACCCTCCACGCTGCCATCCAATACTGAATTGGTGATCCCTTGATGCCTCAGAACATGTCCTACCAACCGATCCCTTCTTCTGGTCAAGTTGTGCCACGAACGTCTCTTCTCCCCAATCCTATTCAATACTTCCTCATTAGTTATGTGATCTACCCATCTAATCTTCAGCATTCTTCTGTAGCACCACATTTCGAAAGCTTCTATTCTCTTCCTGTCCAAACTATTTATCGTCCATGTTTCACTTCCATACATGGCTACACTCCATACAAATACTTTCAGAAATGACTTCCTGACACTTAAATCTATACTCGATGTTAACAAATTTCTCTTCTTCAGAAACGCTTTCCTTGCCATTGCCAGTCTACATTTTATATCCTCTCTACTTCGACCATCATCAGTTATTTTGCTCCCCAAATAGCAAAACTCCTTTACTACTTTAAGTGTCTCATTTCCTAATCTAATTCCCTCAGCATCACCCGACTTAATTCGACTACATTCCATTATCCTCGTTTTGCTTTTGTTGATGTTCATCTTATATCCTCCTTTCAAGACGCTATCCATTCCATTCAACTGCTCTTCCAAGTCCTTTGCTGTCTCTGACAGAATTACAATGTCATCGGCGAACCTCAAAGTTTTTATTTCTTTTCCATGGATTTTAATACCTACTCCGAATTTTTCTTTTGTTTCCTTTACTGCTTGGTCTCAATATACAGATTGAATAACATCGGGGAGAGGCTACAACCCTGTCTTACTCCCTTCCTAACAACTGCTTCCCTTTCATGTCCCTCGACTCTTATAACTGCCATCTGGTTTCTGTACAAATTATAAATAGCCTTTCGCTCTCTGTATTTTACCCCTGCCGCCTTTAGAATTTGAAAGAGAGTGTTCCAGTCAACATTGTCAAAAGCTTTCTCTAAGTCTACAAATGCTAGAAACGTAGGTTTGCCTTTCCTTAATCTTTCTTCTAAGATAAGTCGTAAGGTCAGTATTGCCTCACGTGTTCCAGTATTTCTACGGAATCCAAACTGATCTTCCCCGAGGTCGGCTTCTACTAGTTTTTCCATTCGTCTGTAAAGAATTTGTGTTAGTATTTTGCAGCTGTGGCTTATTAAACTGATTGTTCGGTAATTTTCACACCTGTCAACAGCTGCTTTCTTTGGGATTGGAATTATTATATTCTTCTTGAAGTCTGAGGGTATTTCGCCTGTTTCATACATCTTGCTCACCAGATGGTAGAGTTTTGTCAGGACTGGCTCTCCCAAGGCCGTCAGTAGTTCCAATGGAATGTTGTCTACTCCGGGGGCTTTGTTTCGACTCAGGTCTTTCAGTGCTCTGTCAAACTCTTCACGCAGTATCGTATCTCCCATTTCATCTTCATCTACATCCTCTTCCATTTC